>NC_138999.1:22531800-22721800 GCF_964374135.1 Grampus griseus
CAAAGAAAACAATATCAAAGATCAAAAAAACAAAAAGCTGGTTCTTTGAGAAGATAAACCATATGGATAAATCCTTAGCCAGATGCATCAAGATAAAGAGGGAGAGGACTGAAATCAATAAAATTAGAAAGGTAAAAGAAGTTACCACGGACAACACAGAAATACAAAACGTTGTAAGAGACTACTGCAATCAACTCTATGCTAACAAAATGGACAATCTGGAAGAAATGGACAAATTCTAAGGAAGGTATGACCTTCCAAGGCTGAAGCAGGAAAAAATCGAAAATATGAACAGACCCAGTACGAGTAATGAACTTGAAACTCTGATTACAAATCATCCAACAAACAAAAGTCCAGGACCAGATGGCTTCACAGGTTATTTCTATCCAACACGTAGAAAAGAGCTAACACCCACCTTTCTCAAACTCTTCCAAACTATTGGCGTGGAAGGAACACTCTGAAACTCTTCCTGTGAGGCCACCGTCACCCTGTTGGGAAAACCAGACAAAGATAGTAGGAAAGAGAGTTACATCCCGATATCACTGATGAACTCAGATGCAAAGCGGCTCAACAAAATAGCAGCAACAGAATCCAACACCACGTTAAAAGTATCATAACTCACCATCAAGTGGGATTTTTCCCAGGGATGCAAGGATTCTTCAATACACGCAAATCAACGTGATTACCCCATTGACAAATTGAAGAGGAAAAAGCATATGATCAAGTCACTGGATGCAGAAAAGCTTGTGACAAATGTCAACACACATTTGTGATATAAAGCCTCCAGGACGTGGGCTTAGAGGGAACCTCACTCAACTCAATCAAGGACGTATACAACAAACCCGCAGCAAACATTTTCAGTGGTGAAGAACTGAAAGCATGTCCTCTAAGATCAGGAACAAGACAAGGATGGCCACTCTCACCACTATTATTCAACATAGTTTTGGAACTTCTAGCCACGGGAATCAGAGCAGCAAAGGAAAGAAAAGGAAGACAAACTGGAAAAGAAGTCACAATGCCACTCTTTGCACATGACATGATTCTATACGTAGAGAATCCTAAAGATGCCACCGTAAAACTAGTAGAGCTAATCCATGGATTTGGCAACGTTGCAGGACACAAAATTAATGCACAGAAATCCCTTGCATTCCTATTCATTAAGGAAGAAAAAAAGAAAGAGAAATTAAAGAAGGACTCCCATTTACCCCTGCAAGTAAAGGAATAAAATACCTAGGAATAAACCTACCTAGGGAGACAGAAAACCTGTATACAGAAAAGTATAAGACACTGATGAATGAAACTGAGGATGATACAAACAGATGAAGAGCTATACCATGTACTTGGATAGGAAGAATCAATATCATGAAAATGACTATACTACCCAAAGCAATCTACATGTTCAGTGCAATCCCTCTCAAATTACCAATGGCAATTTCTTTACAAAACCAGAACAAAAAATCTTAAAATGTGTATGGAGACACAAAACTCCCCGAGTGGCCAAAGCAGTTTGATGAAAAAAAAAAAAATAGCTGGAGGAATCAGGCTCCGTGACTTCGCACTGTACTACAAAGCTACAGTAAGCAAGACAGCATCAGACTGGCACCAAAACGGAAATATAGATCAATGCAACAGGATAGAAAGCCCAGAGATAAAGCCACACGCCTATGCTCAACTAATCTCTGACAAATGGGGCACAGATACACAATGGAGAAGAGACTGTCTCTTGAATACGTGGTGCTGGGGAAACTGGACAGAGACATGTAAAACAATAAGATTAGAACACTCCCAAACACCGTACACAAAAATTAATACAAATTGGAACACAGACCCAAACTTAAGTCTGGACACTGTAAAACTCGTAGAGGAAAACCTAGGAAGAACGTCGTTGGACATAAAACACTAGAAGATGTTTTGTAATCCTCCTGCTAGAGTCCTGGAAATAAAAACAGAAATATACAAGTGGGACCTCAGTAACCTTAAAAGATTTTGCTAAGCACAGGAAACTATGAGAAAGAAGAACACACAACCCACAGAATGGGAAAAATATTTACATACAAATCAGCGGTCTGAGGATCAATCTCAAAAATATGTAAACAGCACATGCTGCCTTGATATTTAAAAAACCAACAACCCAATCTAAAAATGGGCAGAATTCCTAAACAGACTATTCTCCACAGAAGACATACAGGTGGCCAACAAGCAGATAAAAACCTGCTCAACATCACTAATTATTATAGAGATGCACATCAAAACTACACTGAGGTATCACCTCACACCATTTAGAACGGTCATCATCAGAAAATCAAGAAGAAAAACTGCTGGGCACGGTGTGGAGAAAAGAGAACACACTTGCACTCTTGGTGGGAGTGTAAATTGATAGAGCCACTAGGGAGGGAAGCAAGGAGATTCCTTGAAAAACTGAAAATAGAAATAACATATGACTCAGCCATCGCACACCAGGGCATAAGCCCAGAGAAGAGCATAGTTCTAAAACGCACAGGCACCCCAAAGTGCAGTGCAGCACTATTTACAACAGCCAGGTCATGGAAACAACTTAAATGGCCACCCAAAGACGAATGGATAAAGAAGATGTGGTACCTATATACCGTGGAATATTATACAGCCACGAAAAGGAACTATGTTGGTTCATTTGTACAGGTGTGGATAGATCTAGACACTGTCATACAGAGTGAAGTCAGTCAGAAAGAGAAAATCGGAGATCGTATATAAAAGCACATATATTCAACCTAGAGAAACGGTACAGATGAACCAGTGTACAGGACAGAATTGATACACAGATGTGGAGAAGTAACGTATGGCCACCAAGGGGGGAAAGTGGCGGGGTTGGTGGTGGCTGTGTGATGAATTCGGAGAGTGGGATTGACATATATACAGTAATATGTATCAGATGGATAACTAATAAGAACCGCTGTATCAAAAAATGAAGTAAGATTGCAAAGTTCACAAACCAATAAGATCAAAGGAAGAAGTTGTGTCCATGTGAACCAATCATTTACTCCATAGAAAACAAACCCTGAAGGTTGATGGCACTGTCAATAAAAAGGTAGAAAAAGAAGAAAGAAATGACTGAAACAGCAACAAAGAAAACAATATCAAAGATCAAAAAAACAAAAAGCTGGTTCTTTGAGAAGATAAACCATATGGATAAATCCTTAGCCAGATGCATCAAGATAAAGAGGGAGAGGACTGAAATCAATAAAATTAGAAAGGTAAAAGAAGTTACCACGGACAACACAGAAATACAAAACGTTGTAAGAGACTACTGCAATCAACTCTATGCTAACAAAATGGACAATCGGGAAGAAATGGACAAATTCTAAGGAAGGTATGACCTTCCAAGGCTGAAGCAGGAAAAAATCGAAAATATGAACAGACCCAGTACGAGTAATGAACTTGAAACTCTGATTACAAATCATCCAACAAACAAAAGTCCAGGACCAGATGGCTTCACAGGTTATTTCTATCCAACACGTAGAAAAGAGCTAACACCCACCTTTCTCAAACTCTTCCAAACTATTGGCGTGGAAGGAACACTCTGAAACTCTTCCTGTGAGGCCACCGTCACCCTGTTGGGAAAACCAGACAAAGATAGTAGGAAAGAGAGTTACATCCCGATATCACTGATGAACTCAGATGCAAAGCGGCTCAACAAAATAGCAGCAACAGAATCCAACACCACGTTAAAAGTATCATAACTCACCATCAAGTGGGATTTTTCCCAGGGATGCAAGGATTCTTCAATACACGCAAATCAACGTGATTCCCCCCATTGACAAATTGAAGAGGAAAAAGCATATGATCAAGTCACTGGATGCAGAAAAGCTTGTGACAAATGTCAACACACATTTGTGATATAAAGCCTCCAGGACGTGGGCTTAGAGGGAACCTCACTCAACTCAATCAAGGACGTATACAACAAACCCGCAGTAAACATTTTCAGTGGTGAAGAACTGAAAGCATGTCCTCTAAGATCAGGAACAAGACAAGGATGGCCACTCTCACCACTATTATTCAACATAGTTTTGGAACTTCTAGCCACGGGAATCAGAGCAGCAAAGGAAAGAAAAGGAAGACAAACTGGAAAAGAAGTCACAATGCCACTCTTTGCACATGACATGATTCTATACGTAGAGAATCCTAAAGATGCCACCGTAAAACTAGTAGAGCTAATCCATGGATTTGGCAACGTTGCAGGACACAAAATTAATGCACAGAAATCCCTTGCATTCCTATTCATTAAGGAAGAAAAAAAGAAAGAGAAATTAAAGAAGGACTCCCATTTACCCCTGCAAGTAAAGGAATAAAATACCTAGGAATAAACCTACCTAGGGAGACAGAAAACCTGTATACAGAAAAGTATAAGACACTGATGAATGAAACTGAGGATGATACAAACAGATGAAGAGCTATACCATGTACTTGGATAGGAAGAATCAATATCATGAAAATGACTATACTACCCAAAGCAATCTACATGTTCAGTGCAATCCCTCTCAAATTACCAATGGCAATTTCTTTACAAAACCAGAACAAAAAATCTTAAAATGTGTATGGAGACACAAAACTCCCCGAGTGGCCAAAGCAGTTTGATGAAAAAAAAAAAAAATAGCTGGAGGAATCAGGCTCCGTGACTTCGCACTGTACTACAAAGCTACAGTAAGCAAGACAGCATCAGACTGGCACCAAAACGGAAATATAGATCAATGCAACAGGATAGAAAGCCCAGAGATAAAGCCACACGCCTATGCTCAACTAATCTCTGACAAATGGGGCACAGATACACAATGGAGAAGAGACTGTCTCTTGAATACGTGGTGCTGGGGAAACTGGACAGAGACATGTAAAACAATAAGATTAGAACACTCCCAAACACCGTACACAAAAATTAATACAAATTGGAACACAGACCCAAACTTAAGTCTGGACACTGTAAAACTCGTAGAGGAAAACCTAGGAAGAACGTCGTTGGACATAAAACACTAGAAGATGTTTTGTAATCCTCCTGCTAGAGTCCTGGAAATAAAAACAGAAATATACAAGTGGGACCTCAGTAACCTTAAAAGATTTTGCTAAGCACAGGAAACTATGAGAAAGAAGAACACACAACCCACAGAATGGGAAAAATATTTACATACAAATCAGCGGTCTGAGGATCAATCTCAAAAATATGTAAACAGCACATGCTGCCTTGATATTTAAAAAACCAACAACCCAATCTAAAAATGGGCAGAATTCCTAAACAGACTATTCTCCACAGAAGACATACAGGTGGCCAACAAGCAGATAAAAACCTGCTCAACATCACTAATTATTATAGAGATGCACATCAAAACTACACTGAGGTATCACCTCACACCATTTAGAACGGTCATCATCAGAAAATCAAGAAGAAAAACTGCTGGGCACGGTGTGGAGAAAAGAGAACACACTTGCACTCTTGGTGGGAGTGTAAATTGATAGAGCCACTAGGGAGGGAAGCAAGGAGATTCCTTGAAAAACTGAAAATAGAAATAACATATGACTCAGCCATCGCACACCAGGGCATAAGCCCAGAGAAGAGCATAGTTCTAAAACGCACAGGCACCCCAAAGTTCAGTGCAGCACTATTTACAACAGCCAGGTCATGGAAACAACTTAAATGGCCACCCAAAGACGAATGGATAAAGAAGATGTGGTACCTATATACCGTGGAATATTATACAGCCACGAAAAGGAACTATGTTGGTTCATTTGTACAGGTGTGGATAGATCTAGACACTGTCATACAGAGTGAAGTCAGTCAGAAAGAGAAAATCGGATATCGTATATAAAAGCACATATATTCAACCTAGAGAAACGGTACAGATGAACCAGTGTACAGGACAGAATTGATACACAGATGTGGAGAAGTAACGTATGGCCACCAAGGGGGGAAAGTGGCGGGGTTGGTGGTGGCTGTGTGATGAATTCGGAGAGTGGGATTGACATATATACAGTAATATGTATCAGATGGATAACTAATAAGAACCGCTGTATCAAAAAATGAAGTAAGATTGCAAAGTTCACAAACCAATAAGATCAAAGGAAGAAGTTGTGTCCATGTGAACCAATCATTTACTCCATAGAAAACAAACTCTGAAGGTAGATGGCACTGTCAATAAAAAGGTAGAAAAAGAAGAAAGAAATGACTGAAACAGCAACAAAGAAAACAATATCAAAGATCAAAAAAACAAAAAGCTGGTTCTTTGAGAAGATAAACCATATGGATAAATCCTTAGCCAGATGCATCAAGATAAAGAGGGAGAGGACTGAAATCAATAAAATTAGAAAGGTAAAAGAAGTTACCACGGACAACACAGAAATACAAAACGTTGTAAGAGACTACTGCAATCAACTCTATGCTAACAGAATGGACAATCTGGAAGAAATGGACAAATTCTTAGGAAGGTACGACCTTCCAAGGCTGAAGCAGGAAAAAATCGAAAATATGAACAGACCCAGTACGAGTAATGAACTTGAAACTCTGATTACAAATCGTCCAACAAACAAAAGTCCAGGACCAGATGGCTTCACAGGTTATTTCTATCCAACACGTAGAAAAGAGCTAACACCCACCTTTCTCAAACTCTTCCAAACTATTGGCGTGGAAGGAACACTCTGAAACTCTTCCTGTGAGGCCACCGTCACCCTGTTGGGAAAACCAGACAAAGATAGTAGGAAAGAGAGTTACATCCCGATATCACTGATGAACTCAGATGCAAAGCGGCTCAACAAAATAGCAGCAACAGAATCCAACACCACGTTAAAAGTATCATAACGCACCATCAAGTGGGATTTTTCCCAGGGATGCAAGGATTCTTCAATACACGCAAATCAACGTGATTCCCCCTATTGACAAATTGAAGAGGAAAAAGCATATGATCAAGTCACTGGATGCAGAAAAGCTTGTGACAAATGTCAACACACATTTGTGATATAAAGCCTCCAGGACGTGGGCTTAGAGGGAACCTCACTCAACTCAATCAAGGACGTATACAACAAACCCGCAGCAAACATTTTCAGTGGTGAAGAACTGAAAGCATGTCCTCTAAGATCAGGAACAAGACAAGGACGGCCACTCTCACCACTATTATTCAACATAGTTTTGGAACTTCTAGCCACGGGAATCAGAGCAGCAAAGGAAAGAAAAGGAAGACAAACTGGAAAAGAAGTCACAATGCCACTCTTTGCACATGACATGATTCTATACGTAGAGAATCCTAAAGATGCCACCGTAAAACTAGTAGAGCTAATCCATGGATTTGGCAACGTTGCAGGACACAAAATTAATGCACAGAAATCCCTTGCATTCCTATTCATTAAGGAAGAAAAAAAGAAAGAGAAATTAAAGAAGGACTCCCATTTACCCCTGCAAGTAAAGGAATAAAATACCTAGGAATAAACCTACCTAGGGAGACAGAAAACCTGTATACAGAAAAGTATAAGACACTGATGAATGAAACTGAGGATGATACAAACAGATGAAGAGCTATACCATGTACTTGGATAGGAAGAATCAATATTATGAAAATGACTATACTACCCAAAGCAATCTACATGTTCAGTGCAATCCCTCTCAAATTACCAATGGCAATTTCTTTACAAAACCAGAACAAAAAATCTTAAAATGTGTATGGAGACACAAAACTCCCCGAGTGGCCAAAGAAGTTTGATGAAAAAAAAAAAAAATAGCTGGAGGAATCAGGCTCCGTGACTTCGCACTGTACTACAAAGCTACAGTAAGCAAGACAGCATCAGACTGGCACCAAAACGGAAATATAGATCAATGCAACAGGATAGAAAGCCCAGAGATAAAGCCACACGCCTATGCTCAACTAATCTCTGACAAATGGGGCACAGATACACAATGGAGAAGAGACTGTCTCTTGAATACGTGGTGCTGGGGAAACTGGACAGAGACATGTAAAACAATAAGATTAGAACACTCCCAAACACCGTACACAAAAATTAATACAAATTGGAACACAGACCCAAACTTAAGTCTGGACACTGTAAAACTCGTAGAGGAAAACCTAGGAAGAACGTCGTTGGACATAAAACACTAGAAGATGTTTTGTAATCCTCCTGCTAGAGTCCTGGAAATAAAAACAGAAATATACAAGTGGGACCTCAGTAACCTTAAAAGATTTTGCTAAGCACAGGAAACTATGAGAAAGAAGAACACACAACCCACAGAATGGGAAAAATATTTACATACAAATCAGCGGTCTGAGGATCAATCTCAAAAATATGTAAACAGCACATGCTGCCTTGATATTTAAAAAACCAACAACCCAATCTAAAAATGGGCAGAATTCCTAAACAGACTATTCTCCACAGAAGACATACAGGTGGCCAACAAGCAGATAAAAACCTGCTCAACATCACTAATTATTATAGAGATGCACATCAAAACTACACTGAGGTATCACCTCACACCATTTAGAACGGTCATCATCAGAAAATCAAGAAGAAAAACTGCTGGGCACGGTGTGGAGAAAAGAGAACACACTTGCACTCTTGGTGGGAGTGTAAATTGATAGAGCCACTAGGGAGGGAAGCAAGGAGATTCCTTGAAAAACTGAAAATAGAAATAACATATGACTCAGCCATCGCACACCAGGGCATAAGCCCAGAGAAGAGCATAGTTCTAAAACGCACAGGCACCCCAAAGTTCAGTGCAGCACTATTTACAACAGCCAGGTCATGGAAACAACTTAAATGGCCACCCAAAGACGAATGGATAAAGAAGATGTGGTACCTATATACCGTGGAATATTATACAGCCACGAAAAGGAACTATGTTGGTTCATTTGTACAGGTGTGGATAGATCTAGACACTGTCATACAGAGTGAAGTCAGTCAGAAAGAGAAAATCGGATATCGTATATAAAAGCACATATATTCAACCTAGAGAAACGGTACAGATGAACCAGTGTACAGGACAGAATTGATACACAGATGTGGAGAAGTAACGTATGGCCACCAAGGGGGGAAAGTGGCGGGGTTGGTGGTGGCTGTGTGATGAATTCGGAGAGTGGGATTGACATATATACAGTAATATGTATCAGATGGATAACTAATAAGAACCGCTGTATCAAAAAATGAAGTAAGATTGCAAAGTTCACAAACCAATAAGATCAAAGGAAGAAGTTGTGTCCATGTGAACCAATCATTTACTCCATAGAAAACAAACTCTGAAGGTAGATGGCACTGTCAATAAAAAGGTAGAAAAAGAAGAAAGAAATGACTGAAACAGCAACAAAGAAAACAATATCAAAGATCAAAAAAACAAAAAGCTGGTTCTTTGAGAAGATAAACCATATGGATAAATCCTTAGCCAGATGCATCAAGATAAAGAGGGAGAGGACTGAAATCAATAAAATTAGAAAGGTAAAAGAAGTTACCACGGACAACACAGAAATACAAAACGTTGTAAGAGACTACTGCAATCAACTCTATGCTAACAGAATGGACAATCTGGAAGAAATGGACAAATTCTTAGGAAGGTACGACCTTCCAAGGCTGAAGCAGGAAAAAATTGAAAATATGAACAGACCCAGTACGAGTAATGAACTTGAAACTCTGATTACAAATCGTCCAACAAACAAAAGTCCAGGACCAGATGGCTTCACAGGTTATTTCTATCCAACACGTAGAAAAGAGCTAACACCCACCTTTCTCAAACTCTTCCAAACTATTGGCGTGGAAGGAACACTCTGAAACTCTTCCTGTGAGGCCACCGTCACCCTGTTGGGAAAACCAGACAAAGATAGTAGGAAAGAGAGTTACATCCCGATATCACTGATGAACTCAGATGCAAAGCGGCTCAACAAAATAGCAGCAACAGAATCCAACACCACGTTAAAAGTATCATAACTCACCATCAAGTGGGATTTTTCCCAGGGATGCAAGGATTCTTCAATACACGCAAATCAACGTGATTCCCCCTATTGACAAATTGAAGAGGAAAAAGCATATGATCAAGTCACTGGATGCAGAAAAGCTTGTGACAAATGTCAACACACATTTGTGATATAAAGCCTCCAGGACGTGGGCTTAGAGGGAACCTCACTCAACTCAATCAAGGACGTATACAACAAACCCGCAGCAAACATTTTCAGTGGTGAAGAACTGAAAGCATGTCCTCTAAGATCAGGAACAAGACAAGGACAGCCACTCTCACCACTATCACTCAACGTAGTTTTGGTACTTTTAGCCACGGGAATCAGAGCAGCAAAGGAAAGAAAAGGAAGACAAACTGGAATAGAAGAAGTCACAATGCCACTCTTTGCACATGACATGATTCTATACGTAGAGAATCCTAAAGATGCCACCGTAAAACTAGTAGAGCTAATCCATGGATTTGGAAACGTTGCAGGACACAAAATAAATGCACAGAAATCCCTTGCATTCCTATTCATTAAGGAAGAAAAAAAGAAAGAGAAATTAAAGAAGGACTCCCATATACCCCTGCAAGTAAAGGAATAAAATACCTAGGAATAAACCTACCTAGGGAGACAGAAAACCTGTATACAGAAAAGTATAAGACACTGATGAATGAAACTGAGGATGATACAAACAGATGAAGAGCTATACCATGTTCTTGGATTGGAAGAATCAATATTATGAAAATGACTATACTACCCAAAGCAATCTACATATTCAGTGAAATCCCTCTCAAATTACCAATGGCAATTTTTTTACAAAACTAGAACAAAAAATCTTAAAATGTGTATGGAGACACAAAACTCCCCGAGTGGCCAAAGCAGTTTGATGAAAAAAGAAAAAGGAGCTGGAGGAATCAGGCTCCGTGACTTCGCACTGTACTACAAAGCTACAGTAAGCAAGACAGCATCAGACTTGCACCAAAACGGAAATATAGATCAATGCAACAGGATAGAAAGCCCTGAGATAAAGCCACACGCCTATGCTCAACTAATCTCTGACAAAGGGGGCACAGATACACAATGGAGAAGAGACTGTCTCTTGAATACGTGGTGCTGGGGAAACTGGACAGAGACATGTAAAACAATAAGATTAGAACACTCCCAAACACCGTACACAAAAATTAATACAAATTGGAACACAGACCCAAACTTAAGTCTGGACACTCTAAAACTCGTAGAGGAAAACCTAGGAAGAACGTCGTTGGACATAAAACACTAGAAGATCTTTTGTAATCCTCCTGCTAGAGTCCTGGAAATAAAAACAGAAATATACAAGTGGGACCTCAGTAACCTTAAAAGATTTTGCTAAGCACAGGAAACTATGAGAAAGAAGAACACACAACCCACAGAATGGGAAAAATATTTACATACAAATCAGCGGTCTGAGGATCAAACTCAAAAATACGTAAACAGCACATGCTGCTTGATATTTAAAAAACCAACAACCCAATCTAAAAATGGGCAAAAGTCCTAAACAGACTATTCTCCACAGAAGACATACAGGTGGCCAACAAGCAGATAAAAACCTGCTCAACATCACTAATTATTATAGAGATGCACATCAAAACTACACTGAGGTATCACCTCACACCATTTAGAACGGTCACCATCAGAAAATCAAGAAGAAAAACTGCTGGGCACGGTGTGGAGAAAAGAGAACACACTTGCACTCTTGGTGGGAGTGTAAATTGATAGAGCCCTAGGGAGGGAAGCAAGGAGATTCCTTGAAAAACTGAAAAGAGAAATAACATATGACTCAGCCATCGCACACCAGGGCATAAGCCCAGAGAAGAGCATAGTTCTAAAACGCACAGGCACCCCAAAGTTCAGTGCAGCACTATTTACAACAGCCAGGTCATGGAAACAACTTAAATGGCCACCCAAAGACGAATGGATAAAGAAGATGTGGTACCTATATACCGTGGAATATTATACAGCCACGAAAAGGAACTATGTTGGTTCATTTGTACAGGTGTGGATAGATCTAGACACTGTCATACAGAGTGAAGTCAGTCAGAAAGAGAAAATCGGATATCGTATATAAAAGCACATATATTCAACCTAGAGAAACGGTACAGATGAACCAGTGTACAGGACAGAATTGATACACAGATGTGGAGAAGTAACGTATGGCCACCAAGGGGGGAAAGTGGCGGGGTTGGTGGTGGCTGTGTGATGAATTCGGAGAGTGGGATTGACATATATACAGTAATATGTATCAGATGGATAACTAATAAGAACCGCTGTATCAAAAAATGAAGTAAGATTGCAAAGTTCACAAACCAATAAGATCAAAGGAAAAAGTTGTGTCCATGTGAACCAATCATTTACTCCATAGAAAACAAACTCTGAAGGTAGATGGCACTGTCAATAAAAAGGTAGAAAAAGAAGAAAGAAATGACTGAAACAGCAACAAAGAAAACAATATCAAAGATCAAAAAAACAAAAAGCTGGTTCTTTGAGAAGATAAACCATATGGATAAATCCTTAGCCAGATGCATCAAGATAAAGAGGGAGAGGACTGAAATCAATAAAATTAGAAAGGTAAAAGAAGTTACCACGGACAACACAGAAATACAAAACGTTGTAAGAGACTACTGCAATCAACTCTATGCTAACAGAATGGACAATCTGGAAGAAATGGACAAATTCTTAGGAAGGTACGACCTTCCAAGGCTGAAGCAGGAAAAAATCGAAAATATGAACAGACCCAGTACGAGTAATGAACTTGAAACTCTGATTACAAATCGTCCAACAAACAAAAGTCCAGGACCAGATGGCTTCACAGGTTATTTCTATCCAACACGTAGAAAAGAGCTAACACCCACCTTTCTCAAACTCTTCCAAACTATTGGCGTGGAAGGAACACTCTGAAACTCTTCCTGTGAGGCCACCGTCACCCTGTTGGGAAAACCAGACAAAGATAGTAGGAAAGAGAGTTACATCCCGATATCACTGATGAACTCAGATGCAAAGCGGCTCAACAAAATAGCAGCAACAGAATCCAACACCACGTTAAAAGTATCATAACTCACCATCAAGTGGGATTTTTCCCAGGGATGCAAGGATTCTTCAATACACGCAAATCAACGTGATTCCCCCTATTGACAAATTGAAGAGGAAAAAGCATATGATCAAGTCACTGGATGCAGAAAAGCTTGTGACAAATGTCAACACACATTTGTGATATAAAGCCTCCAGGATGTGGGCTTAGAGGGAACCTCACTCAACTCAATCAAGGACGTATACAACAAACCCGCAGCAAACATTTTCAGTGGTGAAGAACTGAAAGCATGTCCTCTAAGATCAGGAACAAGACAAGGATGGCCACTCTCACCACTATTATTCAACATAGTTTTGGAACTTCTAGCCACGGGAATCAGAGCAGCAAAGGAAAGAAAAGGAAGACAAACTGGAAAAGAAGTCACAATGCCACTCTTTGCACATGACATGATTCTATACGTAGAGAATCCTAAAGATGCCACCGTAAAACTAGTAGAGCTAATCCATGGATTTGGCAACGTTGCAGGACACAAAATTAATGCACAGAAATCCCTTGCATTCCTATTCATTAAGGAAGAAAAAAAGAAAGAGAAATTAAAGAAGGACTCCCATTTACCCCTGCAAGTAAAGGAATAAAATACCTAGGAATAAACCTACCTAGGGAGACAGAAAACCTGTATACAGAAAAGTATAAGACACTGATGAATGAAACTGAGGATGATACAAACAGATGAAGAGCTATACCATGTACTTGGATAGGAAGAATCAATATTATGAAAATGACTATACTACCCAAAGCAATCTACATGTTCAGTGCAATCCCTCTCAAATTACCAATGGCAATTTCTTTACAAAACCAGAACAAAAAATCTTAAAATGTGTATGGAGACACAAAACTCCCCGAGTGGCCAAAGAAGTTTGATGAAAAAAAAAAAAAATAGCTGGAGGAATCAGGCTCCGTGACTTCGCACTGTACTACAAAGCTACAGTAAGCAAGACAGCATCAGACTGGCACCAAAACGGAAATATAGATCAATGCAACAGGATAGAAAGCCCAGAGATAAAGCCACACGCCTATGCTCAACTAATCTCTGACAAATGGGGCACAGATACACAATGGAGAAGAGACTGTCTCTTGAATACGTGGTGCTGGGGAAACTGGACAGAGACATGTAAAACAATAAGATTAGAACACTCCCAAACACCGTACACAAAAATTAATACAAATTGGAACACAGACCCAAACTTAAGTCTGGACACTGTAAAACTCGTAGAGGAAAACCTAGGAAGAACGTCGTTGGACATAAAACACTAGAAGATGTTTTGTAATCCTCCTGCTAGAGTCCTGGAAATAAAAACAGAAATATACAAGTGGGACCTCAGTAACCTTAAAAGATTTTGCTAAGCACAGGAAACTATGAGAAAGAAGAACACACAACCCACAGAATGGGAAAAATATTTACATACAAATCAGCGGTCTGAGGATCAATCTCAAAAATATGTAAACAGCACATGCTGCCTTGATATTTAAAAAACCAACAACCCAATCTAAAAATGGGCAGAATTCCTAAACAGACTATTCTCCACAGAAGACATACAGGTGGCCAACAAGCAGATAAAAACCTGCTCAACATCACTAATTATTATAGAGATGCACATCAAAACTACACTGAGGTATCACCTCACACCATTTAGAACGGTCATCATCAGAAAATCAAGAAGAAAAACTGCTGGGCACGGTGTGGAGAAAAGAGAACACACTTGCACTCTTGGTGGGAGTGTAAATTGATAGAGCCACTAGGGAGGGAAGCAAGGAGATTCCTTGAAAAACTGAAAATAGAAATAACATATGACTCAGCCATCGCACACCAGGGCATAAGCCCAGAGAAGAGCATAGTTCTAAAACGCACAGGCACCCCAAAGTTCAGTGCAGCACTATTTACAACAGCCAGGTCATGGAAACAACTTAAATGGCCACCCAAAGACGAATGGATAAAGAAGATGTGGTACCTATATACCGTGGAATATTATACAGCCACGAAAAGGAACTATGTTGGCTCATTTGTACAGGTGTGGATAGATCTAGACACTGTCATACAGAGTGAAGTCAGTCAGAAAGAGAAAATCGGATATCGTATATAAAAGCACATATATTCAACCTAGAGAAACGGTACAGATGAACCAGTGTACAGGACAGAATTGATACACAGATGTGGAGAAGTAACGTATGGCCACCAAGGGGGGAAAGTGGCGGGGTTGGTGGTGGCTGTGTGATGAATTCGGAGAGTGGGATTGACATATATACAGTAATATGTATCAGATGGATAACTAATAAGAACCGCTGTATCAAAAAATGAAGTAAGATTGCAAAGTTCACAAACCAATAAGATCAAAGGAAGAAGTTGTGTCCATGTGAACCAATCATTTACTCCATAGAAAACAAACTCTGAAGGTAGATGGCACTGTCAATAAAAAGGTAGAAAAAGAAGAAAGAAATGACTGAAACAGCAACAAAGAAAACAATATCAAAGATCAAAAAAACAAAAAGCTGGTTCTTTGAGAAGATAAACCATATGGATAAATCCTTAGCCAGATGCATCAAGATAAAGAGGGAGAGGACTGAAATCAATAAAATTAGAAAGGTAAAAGAAGTTACCACGGACAACACAGAAATACAAAACGTTGTAAGAGACTACTGCAATCAACTCTATGCTAACAGAATGGACAATCTGGAAGAAATGGACAAATTCTTAGGAAGGTACGACCTTCCAAGGCTGAAGCAGGAAAAAATCGAAAATATGAACAGACCCAGTACGAGTAATGAACTTGAAACTCTGATTACAAATCGTCCAACAAACAAAAGTCCAGGACCAGATGGCTTCACAGGTTATTTCTATCCAACACGGAGAAAAGAGCTAACACCCACCTTTCTCAAACTCTTCCAAACTATTGGCGTGGAAGGAACACTCTGAAACTCTTCCTGTGAGGCCACCGTCACCCTGTTGGGAAAACCAGACAAAGATAGTAGGAAAGAGAGTTACATCCCGATATCACTGATGAACTCAGATGCAAAGCGGCTCAACAAAATAGCAGCAACAGAATCCAACACCACGTTAAAAGTATCATAACGCACCATCAAGTGGGATTTTTCCCAGGGATGCAAGGATTCTTCAATACACGCAAATCAACGTGATTCCCCCTATTGACAAATTGAAGAGGAAAAAGCATATGATCAAGTCACTGGATGCAGAAAAGCTTGTGACAAATGTCAACACACATTTGTGATATAAAGCCTCCAGGACGTGGGCTTAGAGGGAACCTCACTCAACTCAATCAAGGACGTATACAACAAACCCGCAGCAAACATTTTCAGTGGTGAAGAACTGAAAGCATGTCCTCTAAGATCAGGAACAAGACAAGGACAGCCACTCTCACCACTATCACTCAACGTAGTTTTGGTACTTTTAGCCACGGGAATCAGAGCAGCAAAGGAAAGAAAAGGAAGACAAACTGGAATAGAAGAAGTCACAATGCCACTCTTTGCACATGACATGATTCTATACGTAGAGAATCCTAAAGATGCCACCGTAAAACTAGTAGAGCTAATCCATGGATTTGGAAACGTTGCAGGACACAAAATAAATGCACAGAAATCCCTTGCATTCCTATTCATTAAGGAAGAAAAAAAGAAAGAGAAATTAAAGAAGGACTCCCATATACCCCTGCAAGTAAAGGAATAAAATACCTAGGAATAAACCTACCTAGGGAGACAGAAAACCTGTATACAGAAAAGTATAAGACACTGATGAATGAAACTGAGGATGATACAAACAGATGAAGAGCTATACCATGTTCTTGGATTGGAAGAATCAATATTATGAAAATGACTATACTACCCAAAGCAATCTACATATTCAGTGAAATCCCTCTCAAATTACCAATGGCAATTTTTTTACAAAACTAGAACAAAAAATCTTAAAATGTGTATGGAGACACAAAACTCCCCGAGTGGCCAAAGCAGTTTGATGAAAAAAGAAAAAGGAGCTGGAGGAATCAGGCTCCGTGACTTCGCACTGTACTACAAAGCTACAGTAAGCAAGACAGCATCAGACTTGCACCAAAACGGAAATATAGATCAATGCAACAGGATAGAAAGCCCTGAGATAAAGCCACACGCCTATGCTCAACTAATCTCTGACAAAGGGGGCACAGATACACAATGGAGAAGAGACTGTCTCTTGAATACGTGGTGCTGGGGAAACTGGACAGAGACATGTAAAACAATAAGATTAGAACACTCCCAAACACCGTACACAAAAATTAATACAAATTGGAACAGAGACCCAAACTTAAGTCTGGACACTCTAAAACTCGTAGAGGAAAACCTAGGAAGAACGTCGTTGGACATAAAACACTAGAAGATGTTTTGTAATCCTCCTGCTAGAGTCCTGGAAATAAAAACAGAAATATACAAGTGGGACCTCAGTAACCTTAAAAGATTTTGCTAAGCACAGGAAACTATGAGAAAGAAGAACACACAACCCACAGAATGGGAAAAATATTTACATACAAATCAGCGGTCTGAGGATCAAACTCAAAAATACGTAAACAGCACATGCTGCTTGATATTTAAAAAACCAACAACCCAATCTAAAAATGGGCAAAAGTCCTAAACAGACTATTCTCCACAGAAGACATACAGGTGGCCAACAAGCAGATAAAAACCTGCTCAACATCACTAATTATTATAGAGATGCACATCAAAACTACACTGAGGTATCACCTCACACCATTTAGAACGGTCACCATCAGAAAATCAAGAAGAAAAACTGCTGGGCACGGTGTGGAGAAAAGAGAACACACTTGCACTCTTGGTGGGAGTGTAAATTGATAGAGCCCTAGGGAGGGAAGCAAGGAGATTCCTTGAAAAACTGAAAATAGAAATAACATATGACTCAGCCATCGCACACCAGGGCATAAGCCCAGAGAAGAGCATAGTTCTAAAACGCACAGGCACCCCAAAGTTCAGTGCAGCACTATTTACAACAGCCAGGTCATGGAAACAACTTAAATGGCCACCCAAAGACGAATGGATAAAGAAGATGTGGTACCTATATACCGTGGAATATTATACAGCCACGAAAAGGAACTATGTTGGTTCATTTGTACAGGTGTGGATAGATCTAGACACTGTCATACAGAGTGAAGTCAGTCAGAAAGAGAAAATCGGATATCGTATATAAAAGCACATATATTCAACCTAGAGAAACGGTACAGATGAACCAGTGTACAGGACAGAATTGATACACAGATGTGGAGAAGTAACGTATGGCCACCAAGGGGGGAAAGTGGCGGGGTTGGTGGTGGCTGTGTGATGAATTCGGAGAGTGGGATTGACATATATACAGTAATATGTATCAGATGGATAACTAATAAGAACCGCTGTATCAAAAAATGAAGTAAGATTGCAAAGTTCACAAACCAATAAGATCAAAGGAAGAAGTTGTGTCCATGTGAACCAATCATTTACTCCATAGAAAACAAACTCTGAAGGTAGATGGCACTGTCAATAAAAAGGTAGAAAAAGAAGAAAGAAATGACTGAAACAGCAACAAAGAAAACAATATCAAAGATCAAAAAAACAAAAAGCTGGTTCTTTGAGAAGATAAACCATATGGATAAATCCTTAGCCAGATGCATCAAGATAAAGAGGGAGAGGACTGAAATCAATAAAATTAGAAAGGTAAAAGAAGTTACCACGGACAACACAGAAATACAAAACGTTGTAAGAGACTACTGCAATCAACTCTATGCTAACAGAATGGACAATCTGGAAGAAATGGACAAATTCTTAGGAAGGTACGACCTTCCAAGGCTGAAGCAGGAAAAAATCGAAAATATGAACAGACCCAGTACGAGTAATGAACTTGAAACTCTGATTACAAATCGTCCAACAAACAAAAGTCCAGGACCAGATGGCTTCACAGGTTATTTCTATCCAACACGTAGAAAAGAGCTAACACCCACCTTTCTCAAACTCTTCCAAACTATTGGCGTGGAAGGAACACTCTGAAACTCTTCCTGTGAGGCCACCGTCACCCTGTTGGGAAAACCAGACAAAGATAGTAGGAAAGAGAGTTACATCCCGATATCACTGATGAACTCAGATGCAAAGCGGCTCAACAAAATAGCAGCAACAGAATCCAACACCACGTTAAAAGTATCATAACTCACCATCAAGTGGGATTTTTCCCAGGGATGCAAGGATTCTTCAATACACGCAAATCAACGTGATTCCCCCTATTGACAAATTGAAGAGGAAAAAGCATATGATCAAGTCACTGGATGCAGAAAAGCTTGTGACAAATGTCAACACACATTTGTGATATAAAGCCTCCAGGACGTGGGCTTAGAGGGAACCTCACTCAACTCAATCAAGGACGTATACAACAAACCCGCAGCAAACATTTTCAGTGGTGAAGAACTGAAAGCATGTCCTCTAAGATCAGGAACAAGACAAGGATGGCCACTCTCACCACTATTATTCAACATAGTTTTGGAACTTCTAGCCACGGGAATCAGAGCAGCAAAGGAAAGAAAAGGAAGACAAACTGGAAAAGAAGTCACAATGCCACTCTTTGCACATGACATGATTCTATACGTAGAGAATCCTAAAGATGCCACCGTAAAACTAGTAGAGCTAATCCATGGATTTGGCAACGTTGCAGGACACAAAATTAATGCACAGAAATCCCTTGCATTCCTATTCATTAAGGAAGAAAAAAAGAAAGAGAAATTAAAGAAGGACTCCCATTTACCCCTGCAAGTAAAGGAATAAAATACCTAGGAATAAACCTACCTAGGGAGACAGAAAACCTGTATACAGAAAAGTATAAGACACTGATGAATGAAACTGAGGATGATACAAACAGATGAAGAGCTATACCATGTACTTGGATAGGAAGAATCAATATTATGAAAATGACTATACTACCCGAAGCAATCTACATGTTCAGTGCAATCCCTCTCAAATTACCAATGGCAATTTCTTTACAAAACCAGAACAAAAAATCTTAAAATGTGTATGGAGACACAAAACTCCCCGAGTGGCCAAAGAAGTTTGATGAAAAAAAAAAAAAATAGCTGGAGGAATCAGGCTCCGTGACTTCGCACTGTACTACAAAGCTACAGTAAGCAAGACAGCATCAGACTGGCACCAAAACGGAAATATAGATCAATGCAACAGGATAGAAAGCCCAGAGATAAAGCCACACGCCTATGCTCAACTAATCTCTGACAAATGGGGCACAGATACACAATGGAGAAGAGACTGTCTCTTGAATACGTGGTGCTGGGGAAACTGGACAGAGACATGTAAAACAATAAGATTAGAACACTCCCAAACACCGTACACAAAAATTAATACAAATTGGAACACAGACCCAAACTTAAGTCTGGACACTGTAAAACTCGTAGAGGAAAACCTAGGAAGAACGTCGTTGGACATAAAACACTAGAAGATGTTTTGTAATCCTCCTGCTAGAGTCCTGGAAATAAAAACAGAAATATACAAGTGGGACCTCAGTAACCTTAAAAGATTTTGCTAAGCACAGGAAACTATGAGAAAGAAGAACACACAACCCACAGAATGGGAAAAATATTTACATACAAATCAGCGGTCTGAGGATCAATCTCAAAAATATGTAAACAGCACATGCTGCCTTGATATTTAAAAAACCAACAACCCAATCTAAAAATGGGCAGAATTCCTAAACAGACTATTCTCCACAGAAGACATACAGGTGGCCAACAAGCAGATAAAAACCTGCTCAACATCACTAATTATTATAGAGATGCACATCAAAACTACACTGAGGTATCACCTCACACCATTTAGAACGGTCATCATCAGAAAATCAAGAAGAAAAACTGCTGGGCACGGTGTGGAGAAAAGAGAACACACTTGCACTCTTGGTGGGAGTGTAAATTGATAGAGCCACTAGGGAGGGAAGCAAGGAGATTCCTTGAAAAACTGAAAATAGAAATAACATATGACTCAGCCATCGCACACCAGGGCATAAGCCCAGAGAAGAGCATAGTTCTAAAACGCACAGGCACCCCAAAGTTCAGTGCAGCACTATTTACAACAGCCAGGTCATGGAAACAACTTAAATGGCCACCCAAAGACGAATGGATAAAGAAGATGTGGTACCTATATACCGTGGAATATTATACAGCCACGAAAAGGAACTATGTTGGCTCATTTGTACAGGTGTGGATAGATCTAGACACTGTCATACAGAGTGAAGTCAGTCAGAAAGAGAAAATCGGATATCGTATATAAAAGCACATATATTCAACCTAGAGAAACGGTACAGATGAACCAGTGTACAGGACAGAATTGATACACAGATGTGGAGAAGTAACGTATGGCCACCAAGGGGGGAAAGTGGCGGGGTTGGTGGTGGCTGTGTGATGAATTCGGAGAGTGGGATTGACATATATACAGTAATATGTATCAGATGGATAACTAATAAGAACCGCTGTATCAAAAAATGAAGTAAGATTGCAAAGTTCACAAACCAATAAGATCAAAGGAAGAAGTTGTGTCCATGTGAACCAATCATTTACTCCATAGAAAACAAACTCTGAAGGTAGATGGCACTGTCAATAAAAAGGTAGAAAAAGAAGAAAGAAATGACTGAAACAGCAACAAAGAAAACAATATCAAAGATCAAAAAAACAAAAAGCTGGTTCTTTGAGAAGATAAACCATATGGATAAATCCTTAGCCAGATGCATCAAGATAAAGAGGGAGAGGACTGAAATCAATAAAATTAGAAAGGTAAAAGAAGTTACCACGGACAACACAGAAATACAAAACGTTGTAAGAGACTACTGCAATCAACTCTATGCTAACAGAATGGACAATCTGGAAGAAATGGACAAATTCTTAGGAAGGTACGACCTTCCAAGGCTGAAGCAGGAAAAAATCGAAAATATGAACAGACCCAGTACGAGTAATGAACTTGAAACTCTGATTACAAATCGTCCAACAAACAAAAGTCCAGGACCAGATGGCTTCACAGGTTATTTCTATCCAACACGTAGAAAAGAGCTAACACCCACCTTTCTCAAACTCTTCCAAACTATTGGCGTGGAAGGAACACTCTGAAACTCTTCCTGTGAGGCCACCGTCACCCTGTTGGGAAAACCAGACAAAGATAGTAGGAAAGAGAGTTACATCCCGATATCACTGATGAACTCAGATGCAAAGCGGCTCAACAAAATAGCAGCAACAGAATCCAACACCACGTTAAAAGTATCATAACTCACCATCAAGTGGGATTTTTCCCAGGGATGCAAGGATTCTTCAATACACGCAAATCAACGTGATTCCCCCTATTGACAAATTGAAGAGGAAAAAGCATATGATCAAGTCACTGGATGCAGAAAAGCTTGTGACAAATGTCAACACACATTTGTGATATAAAGCCTCCAGGACGTGGGCTTAGAGGGAACCTCACTCAACTCAATCAAGGACGTATACAACAAACCCGCAGCAAACATTTTCAGTGGTGAAGAACTGAAAGCATGTCCTCTAAGATCAGGAACAAGACAAGGACAGCCACTCTCACCACTATCACTCAACGTAGTTTTGGTACTTTTAGCCACGGGAATCAGAGCAGCAAAGGAAAGAAAAGGAAGACAAACTGGAATAGAAGAAGTCACAATGCCACTCTTTGCACATGACATGATTCTATACGTAGAGAATCCTAAAGATGCCACCGTAAAACTAGTAGAGCTAATCCATGGATTTGGAAACGTTGCAGGACACAAAATAAATGCACAGAAATCCCTTGCATTCCTATTCATTAAGGAAGAAAAAAAGAAAGAGAAATTAAAGAAGGACTCCCATATACCCCTGCAAGTAAAGGAATAAAATACCTAGGAATAAACCTACCTAGGGAGACAGAAAACCTGTATACAGAAAAGTATAAGACACTGATGAATGAAACTGAGGATGATACAAACAGATGAAGAGCTATACCATGTTCTTGGATTGGAAGAATCAATATTATGAAAATGACTATACTACCCAAAGCAATCTACATATTCAGTGAAATCCCTCTCAAATTACCAATGGCAATTTTTTTACAAAACTAGAACAAAAAATCTTAAAATGTGTATGGAGACACAAAACTCCCCGAGTGGCCAAAGCAGTTTGATGAAAAAAGAAAAAGGAGCTGGAGGAATCAGGCTCCGTGACTTCGCACTGTACTACAAAGCTACAGTAAGCAAGACAGCATCAGACTTGCACCAAAACGGAAATATAGATCAATGCAACAGGATAGAAAGCCCTGAGATAAAGCCACACGCCTATGCTCAACTAATCTCTGACAAAGGGGGCACAGATACACAATGGAGAAGAGACTGTCTCTTGAATACGTGGTGCTGGGGAAACTGGACAGAGACATGTAAAACAATAAGATTAGAACACTCCCAAACACCGTACACAAAAATTAATACAAATTGGAACAGAGACCCAAACTTAAGTCTGGACACTCTAAAACTCGTAGAGGAAAACCTAGGAAGAACGTCGTTGGACATAAAACACTAGAAGATCTTTTGTAATCCTCCTGCTAGAGTCCTGGAAATAAAAACAGAAATATACAAGTGGGACCTCAGTAACCTTAAAAGATTTTGCTAAGCACAGGAAACTATGAGAAAGAAGAACACACAACCCACAGAATGGGAAAAATATTTACATACAAATCAGCGGTCTGAGGATCAAACTCAAAAATACGTAAACAGCACATGCTGCTTGATATTTAAAAAACCAACAACCCAATCTAAAAATGGGCAAAAGTCCTAAACAGACTATTCTCCACAGAAGACATACAGGTGGCCAACAAGCAGATAAAAACCTGCTCAACATCACTAATTATTATAGAGATGCACATCAAAACTACACTGAGGTATCACCTCACACCATTTAGAACGGTCACCATCAGAAAATCAAGAAGAAAAACTGCTGGGCACGGTGTGGAGAAAAGAGAACACACTTGCACTCTTGGTGGGAGTGTAAATTGATAGAGCCCTAGGGAGGGAAGCAAGGAGATTCCTTGAAAAACTGAAAATAGAAATAACATATGACTCAGCCATCGCACACCAGGGCATAAGCCCAGAGAAGAGCATAGTTCTAAAACGCACAGGCACCCCAAAGTTCAGTGCAGCACTATTTACAACAGCCAGGTCATGGAAACAACTTAAATGGCCACCCAAAGACGAATGGATAAAGAAGATGTGGTACCTATATACCGTGGAATATTATACAGCCACGAAAAGGAACTATGTTGGTTCATTTGTACAGGTGTGGATAGATCTAGACACTGTCATACAGAGTGAAGTCAGTCAGAAAGAGAAAATCGGATATCGTATATAAAAGCACATATATTCAACCTAGAGAAACGGTACAGATGAACCAGTGTACAGGACAGAATTGATACACAGATGTGGAGAAGTAACGTATGGCCACCAAGGGGGGAAAGTGGCGGGGTTGGTGGTGGCTGTGTGATGAATTCGGAGAGTGGGATTGACATATATACAGTAATATGTATCAGATGGATAACTAATAAGAACCGCTGTATCAAAAAATGAAGTAAGATTGCAAAGTTCACAAACCAATAAGATCAAAGGAAGAAGTTGTGTCCATGTGAACCAATCATTTACTCCATAGAAAACAAACTCTGAAGGTAGATGGCACTGTCAATAAAAAGGTAGAAAAAGAAGAAAGAAATGACTGAAACAGCAACAAAGAAAACAATATCAAAGATCAAAAAAACAAAAAGCTGGTTCTTTGAGAAGATAAACCATATGGATAAATCCTTAGCCAGATGCATCAAGATAAAGAGGGAGAGGACTGAAATCAATAAAATTAGAAAGGTAAAAGAAGTTACCACGGACAACACAGAAATACAAAACGTTGTAAGAGACTACTGCAATCAACTCTATGCTAACAGAATGGACAATCTGGAAGAAATGGACAAATTCTTAGGAAGGTACGACCTTCCAAGGCTGAAGCAGGAAAAAATCGAAAATATGAACAGACCCAGTACGAGTAATGAACTTGAAACTCTGATTACAAATCGTCCAACAAACAAAAGTCCAGGACCAGATGGCTTCACAGGTTATTTCTATCCAACACGTAGAAAAGAGCTAACACCCACCTTTCTCAAACTCTTCCAAACTATTGGCGTGGAAGGAACACTCTGAAACTCTTCCTGTGAGGCCACCGTCACCCTGTTGGGAAAACCAGACAAAGATAGTAGGAAAGAGAGTTACATCCCGATATCACTGATGAACTCAGATGCAAAGCGGCTCAACAAAATAGCAGCAACAGAATCCAACACCACGTTAAAAGTATCATAACTCACCATCAAGTGGGATTTTTCCCAGGGATGCAAGGATTCTTCAATACACGCAAATCAACGTGATTCCCCCTATTGACAAATTGAAGAGGAAAAAGCATATGATCAAGTCACTGGATGCAGAAAAGCTTGTGACAAATGTCAACACACATTTGTGATATAAAGCCTCCAGGACGTGGGCTTAGAGGGAACCTCACTCAACTCAATCAAGGACGTATACAACAAACCCGCAGCAAACATTTTCAGTGGTGAAGAACTGAAAGCATGTCCTCTAAGATCAGGAACAAGACAAGGATGGCCACTCTCACCACTATTATTCAACATAGTTTTGGAACTTCTAGCCACGGGAATCAGAGCAGCAAAGGAAAGAAAAGGAAGACAAACTGGAAAAGAAGTCACAATGCCACTCTTTGCACATGACATGATTCTATACGTAGAGAATCCTAAAGATGCCACCGTAAAACTAGTAGAGCTAATCCATGGATTTGGCAACGTTGCAGGACACAAAATTAATGCACAGAAATCCCTTGCATTCCTATTCATTAAGGAAGAAAAAAAGAAAGAGAAATTAAAGAAGGACTCCCATTTACCCCTGCAAGTAAAGGAATAAAATACCTAGGAATAAACCTACCTAGGGAGACAGAAAACCTGTATACAGAAAAGTATAAGACACTGATGAATGAAACTGAGGATGATACAAACAGATGAAGAGCTATACCATGTACTTGGATAGGAAGAATCAATATTATGAAAATGACTATACTACCCAAAGCAATCTACATGTTCAGTGCAATCCCTCTCAAATTACCAATGGCAATTTCTTTACAAAACCAGAACAAAAAATCTTAAAATGTGTATGGAGACACAAAACTCCCCGAGTGGCCAAAGAAGTTTGATGAAAAAAAAAAAAAATAGCTGGAGGAATCAGGCTCCGTGACTTCGCACTGTACTACAAAGCTACAGTAAGCAAGACAGCATCAGACTGGCACCAAAACGGAAATATAGATCAATGCAACAGGATAGAAAGCCCAGAGATAAAGCCACACGCCTATGCTCAACTAATCTCTGACAAATGGGGCACAGATACACAATGGAGAAGAGACTGTCTCTTGAATACGTGGTGCTGGGGAAACTGGACAGAGACATGTAAAACAATAAGATTAGAACACTCCCAAACACCGTACACAAAAATTAATACAAATTGGAACACAGACCCAAACTTAAGTCTGGACACTGTAAAACTCGTAGAGGAAAACCTAGGAAGAACGTCGTTGGACATAAAACACTAGAAGATGTTTTGTAATCCTCCTGCTAGAGTCCTGGAAATAAAAACAGAAATATACAAGTGGGACCTCAGTAACCTTAAAAGATTTTGCTAAGCACAGGAAACTATGAGAAAGAAGAACACACAACCCACAGAATGGGAAAAATATTTACATACAAATCAGCGGTCTGAGGATCAATCTCAAAAATATGTAAACAGCACATGCTGCCTTGATATTTAAAAAACCAACAACCCAATCTAAAAATGGGCAGAATTCCTAAACAGACTATTCTCCACAGAAGACATACAGGTGGCCAACAAGCAGATAAAAACCTGCTCAACATCACTAATTATTATAGAGATGCACATCAAAACTACACTGAGGTATCACCTCACACCATTTAGAACGGTCATCATCAGAAAATCAAGAAGAAAAACTGCTGGGCACGGTGTGGAGAAAAGAGAACACACTTGCACTCTTGGTGGGAGTGTAAATTGATAGAGCCACTAGGGAGGGAAGCAAGGAGATTCCTTGAAAAACTGAAAATAGAAATAACATATGACTCAGCCATCGCACACCAGGGCATAAGCCCAGAGAAGAGCATAGTTCTAAAACGCACAGGCACCCCAAAGTTCAGTGCAGCACTATTTACAACAGCCAGGTCATGGAAACAACTTAAATGGCCACCCAAAGACGAATGGATAAAGAAGATGTGGTACCTATATACCGTGGAATATTATACAGCCACGAAAAGGAACTATGTTGGTTCATTTGTACAGGTGTGGATAGATCTAGACACTGTCATACAGAGTGAAGTCAGTCAGAAAGAGAAAATCGGATATCGTATATAAAAGCACATATATTCAACCTAGAGAAACGGTACAGATGAACCAGTGTACAGGACAGAATTGATACACAGATGTGGAGAAGTAACGTATGGCCACCAAGGGGGGAAAGTGGCGGGGTTGGTGGTGGCTGTGTGATGAATTCGGAGAGTGGGATTGACATATATACAGTAATATGTATCAGATGGATAACTAATAAGAACCGCTGTATCAAAAAATGAAGTAAGATTGCAAAGTTCACAAACCAATAAGATCAAAGGAAGAAGTTGTGTCCATGTGAACCAATCATTTACTCCATAGAAAACAAACTCTGAAGGTAGATGGCACTGTCAATAAAAAGGTAGAAAAAGAAGAAAGAAATGACTGAAACAGCAACAAAGAAAACAATATCAAAGATCAAAAAAACAAAAAGCTGGTTCTTTGAGAAGATAAACCATATGGATAAATCCTTAGCCAGATGCATCAAGATAAAGAGGGAGAGGACTGAAATCAATAAAATTAGAAAGGTAAAAGAAGTTACCACGGACAACACAGAAATACAAAACGTTGTAAGAGACTACTGCAATCAACTCTATGCTAACAGAATGGACAATCTGGAAGAAATGGACAAATTCTTAGGAAGGTACGACCTTCCAAGGCTGAAGCAGGAAAAAATCGAAAATATGAACAGACCCAGTACGAGTAATGAACTTGAAACTCTGATTACAAATCGTCCAACAAACAAAAGTCCAGGACCAGATGGCTTCACAGGTTATTTCTATCCAACACGTAGAAAAGAGCTAACACCCACCTTTCTCAAACTCTTCCAAACTATTGGCGTGGAAGGAACACTCTGAAACTCTTCCTGTGAGGCCACCGTCACCCTGTTGGGAAAACCAGACAAAGATAGTAGGAAAGAGAGTTACATCCCGATATCACTGATGAACTCAGATGCAAAGCGGCTCAACAAAATAGCAGCAACAGAATCCAACACCACGTTAAAAGTATCATAACTCACCATCAAGTGGGATTTTTCCCAGGGATGCAAGGATTCTTCAATACACGCAAATCAACGTGATTCCCCCTATTGACAAATTGAAGAGGAAAAAGCATATGATCAAGTCACTGGATGCAGAAAAGCTTGTGACAAATGTCAACACACATTTGTGATATAAAGCCTCCAGGACGTGGGCTTAGAGGGAACCTCACTCAACTCAATCAAGGACGTATACAACAAACCCGCAGCAAACATTTTCAGTGGTGAAGAACTGAAAGCATGTCCTCTAAGATCAGGAACAAGACAAGGATGGCCACTCTCACCACTATTATTCAACATAGTTTTGGAACTTCTAGCCACGGGAATCAGAGCAGCAAAGGAAAGAAAAGGAAGACAAACTGGAAAAGAAGTCACAATGCCACTCTTTGCACATGACATGATTCTATACGTAGAGAATCCTAAAGATGCCACCGTAAAACTAGTAGAGCTAATCCATGGATTTGGCAACGTTGCAGGACACAAAATTAATGCACAGAAATCCCTTGCATTCCTATTCATTAAGGAAGAAAAAAAGAAAGAGAAATTAAAGAAGGACTCCCATTTACCCCTGCAAGTAAAGGAATAAAATACCTAGGAATAAACCTACCTAGGGAGACAGAAAACCTGTATACAGAAAAGTATAAGACACTGATGAATGAAACTGAGGATGATACAAACAGATGAAGAGCTATACCATGTACTTGGATAGGAAGAATCAATATTATGAAAATGACTATACTACCCGAAGCAATCTACATGTTCAGTGCAATCCCTCTCAAATTACCAATGGCAATTTCTTTACAAAACCAGAACAAAAAATCTTAAAATGTGTATGGAGACACAAAACTCCCCGAGTGGCCAAAGAAGTTTGATGAAAAAAAAAAAAAATAGCTGGAGGAATCAGGCTCCGTGACTTCGCACTGTACTACAAAGCTACAGTAAGCAAGACAGCATCAGACTGGCACCAAAACGGAAATATAGATCAATGCAACAGGATAGAAAGCCCAGAGATAAAGCCACACGCCTATGCTCAACTAATCTCTGACAAATGGGGCACAGATACACAATGGAGAAGAGACTGTCTCTTGAATACGTGGTGCTGGGGAAACTGGACAGAGACATGTAAAACAATAAGATTAGAACACTCCCAAACACCGTACACAAAAATTAATACAAATTGGAACACAGACCCAAACTTAAGTCTGGACACTGTAAAACTCGTAGAGGAAAACCTAGGAAGAACGTCGTTGGACATAAAACACTAGAAGATGTTTTGTAATCCTCCTGCTAGAGTCCTGGAAATAAAAACAGAAATATACAAGTGGGACCTCAGTAACCTTAAAAGATTTTGCTAAGCACAGGAAACTATGAGAAAGAAGAACACACAACCCACAGAATGGGAAAAATATTTACATACAAATCAGCGGTCTGAGGATCAATCTCAAAAATATGTAAACAGCACATGCTGCCTTGATATTTAAAAAACCAACAACCCAATCTAAAAATGGGCAGAATTCCTAAACAGACTATTCTCCACAGAAGACATACAGGTGGCCAACAAGCAGATAAAAACCTGCTCAACATCACTAATTATTATAGAGATGCACATCAAAACTACACTGAGGTATCACCTCACACCATTTAGAACGGTCATCATCAGAAAATCAAGAAGAAAAACTGCTGGGCACGGTGTGGAGAAAAGAGAACACACTTGCACTCTTGGTGGGAGTGTAAATTGATAGAGCCACTAGGGAGGGAAGCAAGGAGATTCCTTGAAAAACTGAAAATAGAAATAACATATGACTCAGCCATCGCACACCAGGGCATAAGCCCAGAGAAGAGCATAGTTCTAAAACGCACAGGCACCCCAAAGTTCAGTGCAGCACTATTTACAACAGCCAGGTCATGGAAACAACTTAAATGGCCACCCAAAGACGAATGGATAAAGAAGATGTGGTACCTATATACCGTGGAATATTATACAGCCACGAAAAGGAACTATGTTGGCTCATTTGTACAGGTGTGGATAGATCTAGACACTGTCATACAGAGTGAAGTCAGTCAGAAAGAGAAAATCGGATATCGTATATAAAAGCACATATATTCAACCTAGAGAAACGGTACAGATGAACCAGTGTACAGGACAGAATTGATACACAGATGTGGAGAAGTAACGTATGGCCACCAAGGGGGGAAAGTGGCGGGGTTGGTGGTGGCTGTGTGATGAATTCGGAGAGTGGGATTGACATATATACAGTAATATGTATCAGATGGATAACTAATAAGAACCGCTGTATCAAAAAATGAAGTAAGATTGCAAAGTTCACAAACCAATAAGATCAAAGGAAGAAGTTGTGTCCATGTGAACCAATCATTTACTCCATAGAAAACAAACTCTGAAGGTAGATGGCACTGTCAATAAAAAGGTAGAAAAAGAAGAAAGAAATGACTGAAACAGCAACAAAGAAAACAATATCAAAGATCAAAAAAACAAAAAGCTGGTTCTTTGAGAAGATAAACCATATGGATAAATCCTTAGCCAGATGCATCAAGATAAAGAGGGAGAGGACTGAAATCAATAAAATTAGAAAGGTAAAAGAAGTTACCACGGACAACACAGAAATACAAAACGTTGTAAGAGACTACTGCAATCAACTCTATGCTAACAGAATGGACAATCTGGAAGAAATGGACAAATTCTTAGGAAGGTACGACCTTCCAAGGCTGAAGCAGGAAAAAATCGAAAATATGAACAGACCCAGTACGAGTAATGAACTTGAAACTCTGATTACAAATCGTCCAACAAACAAAAGTCCAGGACCAGATGGCTTCACAGGTTATTTCTATCCAACACGTAGAAAAGAGCTAACACCCACCTTTCTCAAACTCTTCCAAACTATTGGCGTGGAAGGAACACTCTGAAACTCTTCCTGTGAGGCCACCGTCACCCTGTTGGGAAAACCAGACAAAGATAGTAGGAAAGAGAGTTACATCCCGATATCACTGATGAACTCAGATGCAAAGCGGCTCAACAAAATAGCAGCAACAGAATCCAACACCACGTTAAAAGTATCATAACTCACCATCAAGTGGGATTTTTCCCAGGGATGCAAGGATTCTTCAATACACGCAAATCAACGTGATTCCCCCTATTGACAAATTGAAGAGGAAAAAGCATATGATCAAGTCACTGGATGCAGAAAAGCTTGTGACAAATGTCAACACACATTTGTGATATAAAGCCTCCAGGACGTGGGCTTAGAGGGAACCTCACTCAACTCAATCAAGGACGTATACAACAAACCCGCAGCAAACATTTTCAGTGGTGAAGAACTGAAAGCATGTCCTCTAAGATCAGGAACAAGACAAGGACAGCCACTCTCACCACTATCACTCAACGTAGTTTTGGTACTTTTAGCCACGGGAATCAGAGCAGCAAAGGAAAGAAAAGGAAGACAAACTGGAATAGAAGAAGTCACAATGCCACTCTTTGCACATGACATGATTCTATACTTAGAGAATCCTAAAGATGCCACCGTAAAACTAGTAGAGCTAATCCATGGATTTGGAAACGTTGCAGGACACAAAATAAATGCACAGAAATCCCTTGCATTCCTATTCATTAAGGAAGAAAAAAAGAAAGAGAAATTAAAGAAGGACTCCCATATACCCCTGCAAGTAAAGGAATAAAATACCTAGGAATAAACCTACCTAGGGAGACAGAAAACCTGTATACAGAAAAGTATAAGACACTGATGAATGAAACTGAGGATGATACAAACAGATGAAGAGCTATACCATGTTCTTGGATTGGAAGAATCAATATTATGAAAATGACTATACTACCCAAAGCAATCTACATATTCAGTGAAATCCCTCTCAAATTACCAATGGCAATTTTTTTACAAAACTAGAACAAAAAATCTTAAAATGTGTATGGAGACACAAAACTCCCCGAGTGGCCAAAGCAGTTTGATGAAAAAAGAAAAAGGAGCTGGAGGAATCAGGCTCCGTGACTTCGCACTGTACTACAAAGCTACAGTAAGCAAGACAGCATCAGACTTGCACCAAAACGGAAATATAGATCAATGCAACAGGATAGAAAGCCCTGAGATAAAGCCACACGCCTATGCTCAACTAATCTCTGACAAAGGGGGCACAGATACACAATGGAAAAGAGACTGTCTCTTGAATACGTGGTGCTGGGGAAACTGGACAGAGACATGTAAAACAATAAGATTAGAACACTCCCAAACACCGTACACAAAAATTAATACAAATTGGAACAGAGACCCAAACTTAAGTCTGGACACTCTAAAACTCGTAGAGGAAAACCTAGGAAGAACGTCGTTGGACATAAAACACTAGAAGATCTTTTGTAATCCTCCTGCTAGAGTCCTGGAAATAAAAACAGAAATATACAAGTGGGACCTCAGTAACCTTAAAAGATTTTGCTAAGCACAGGAAACTATGAGAAAGAAGAACACACAACCCACAGAATGGGAAAAATATTTACATACAAATCAGCGGTCTGAGGATCAAACTCAAAAATACGTAAACAGCACATGCTGCTTGATATTTAAAAAACCAACAACCCAATCTAAAAATGGGCAAAAGTCCTAAACAGACTATTCTCCACAGAAGACATACAGGTGGCCAACAAGCAGATAAAAACCTGCTCAACATCACTAATTATTATAGAGATGCACATCAAAACTACACTGAGGTATCACCTCACACCATTTAGAACGGTCACCATCAGAAAATCAAGAAGAAAAACTGCTGGGCACGGTGTGGAGAAAAGAGAACACACTTGCACTCTTGGTGGGAGTGTAAATTGATAGAGCCCTAGGGAGGGAAGCAAGGAGATTCCTTGAAAAACTGAAAATAGAAATAACATATGACTCAGCCATCGCACACCAGGGCATAAGCCCAGAGAAGAGCATAGTTCTAAAACGCACAGGCACCCCAAAGTTCAGTGCAGCACTATTTACAACAGCCAGGTCATGGAAACAACTTAAATGGCCACCCAAAGACGAATGGATAAAGAAGATGTGGTACCTATATACCGTGGAATATTATACAGCCACGAAAAGGAACTATGTTGGTTCATTTGTACAGGTGTGGATAGATCTAGACACTGTCATACAGAGTGAAGTCAGTCAGAAAGAGAAAATCGGATATCGTATATAAAAGCACATATATTCAACCTAGAGAAACGGTACAGATGAACCAGTGTACAGGACAGAATTGATACACAGATGTGGAGAAGTAACGTATGGCCACCAAGGGGGGAAAGTGGCGGGGTTGGTGGTGGCTGTGTGATGAATTCGGAGAGTGGGATTGACATATATACAGTAATATGTATCAGATGGATAACTAATAAGAACCGCTGTATCAAAAAATGAAGTAAGATTGCAAAGTTCACAAACCAATAAGATCAAAGGAAGAAGTTGTGTCCATGTGAACCAATCATTTACTCCATAGAAAACAAACTCTGAAGGTAGATGGCACTGTCAATAAAAAGGTAGAAAAAGAAGAAAGAAATGACTGAAACAGCAACAAAGAAAACAATATCAAAGATCAAAAAAACAAAAAGCTGGTTCTTTGAGAAGATAAACCATATGGATAAATCCTTAGCCAGATGCATCAAGATAAAGAGGGAGAGGACTGAAATCAATAAAATTAGAAAGGTAAAAGAAGTTACCACGGACAACACAGAAATACAAAACGTTGTAAGAGACTACTGCAATCAACTCTATGCTAACAGAATGGACAATCTGGAAGAAATGGACAAATTCTTAGGAAGGTACGACCTTCCAAGGCTGAAGCAGGAAAAAATCGAAAATATGAACAGACCCAGTACGAGTAATGAACTTGAAACTCTGATTACAAATCATCCAACAAACAAAAGTCCAGGACCAGATGGCTTCACAGGTTATTTCTATCCAACACGTAGAAAAGAGCTAACACCCACCTTTCTCAAACTCTTCCAAACTATTGGCGTGGAAGGAACACTCTGAAACTCTTCCTGTGAGGCCACCGTCACCCTGTTGGGAAAACCAGACAAAGATAGTAGGAAAGAGAGTTACATCCCGATATCACTGATGAACTCAGATGCAAAGCGGCTCAACAAAATAGCAGCAACAGAATCCAACACCACGTTAAAAGTATCATAACTCACCATCAAGTGGGATTTTTCCCAGGGATGCAAGGATTCTTCAATACACGCAAATCAACGTGATTCCCCCTATTGACAAATTGAAGAGGAAAAAGCATATGATCAAGTCACTGGATGCAGAAAAGCTTGTGACAAATGTCAACACACATTTGTGATATAAAGCCTCCAGGACGTGGGCTTAGAGGGAACCTCACTCAACTCAATCAAGGACGTATACAACAAACCCGCAGCAAACATTTTCAGTGGTGAAGAACTGAAAGCATGTCCTCTAAGATCAGGAACAAGACAAGGATGGCCACTCTCACCACTATTATTCAACATAGTTTTGGAACTTCTAGCCACGGGAATCAGAGCAGCAAAGGAAAGAAAAGGAAGACAAACTGGAAAAGAAGTCACAATGCCACTCTTTGCACATGACATGATTCTATACGTAGAGAATCCTAAAGATGCCACCGTAAAACTAGTAGAGCTAATCCATGGATTTGGCAACGTTGCAGGACACAAAATTAATGCACAGAAATCCCTTGCATTCCTATTCATTAAGGAAGAAAAAAAGAAAGAGAAATTAAAGAAGGACTCCCATTTACCCCTGCAAGTAAAGGAATAAAATACCTAGGAATAAACCTACCTAGGGAGACAGAAAACCTGTATACAGAAAAGTATAAGACACTGATGAATGAAACTGAGGATGATACAAACAGATGAAGAGCTATACCATGTACTTGGATAGGAAGAATCAATATTATGAAAATGACTATACTACCCAAAGCAATCTACATATTCAGTGCAATCCCTCTCAAATTACCAATGGCAATTTCTTTACAAAACCAGAACAAAAAATCTTAAAATGTGTATGGAGACACAAAACTCCCCGAGTGGCCAAAGCAGTTTGATGAAAAAAAAAAAAATAGCTGGAGGAATCAGGCTCCGTGACTTCGCACTGTACTACAAAGCTATAGTAAGCAAGACAGCATCAGACTGACACCAAAACGGAAATATAGATCAATGCAACAGGATAGAAAGCCCAGAGATAAAGCCACACGCCTATGCTCAACTAATCTCTGACAAATGGGGCACAGATACACAATGGAGAAGAGACTGTCTCTTGAATACGTGGTGCTGGGGAAACTGGACAGAGACATGTAAAACAATAAGATTAGAACACTCCCAAACACCGTACACAAAAATTAATACAAATTGGAACAGAGACCAAAACTTAAGTCTCGACACTCTAAAACTCGTAGAGGAAAACCTAGGAAGAACGTCGTTGGACATAAAACACTAGAAGATGTTTTGAAATCCTCCTGCTAGAGTCCTGGAAATAAAAACAGAAATATACAAGTGGGACCTCAGTAACCTTAAAAGATTTTGCTAAGCACAGGAAACTATGAGAAAGAAGAACACACAACCCACAGAATGGGAAATATATTTACATACAAATCAGCGGTCTGAGGATCAATCTCAAAAATATGTAAACAGCACATGCTGCTTGATATTTAAAAAACCAACAACCCAATCTAAAAATGGGCAAAAGTCCTAAACAGACTATTCTCCACAGAAGACATACAGGTGGCCAACAAGCAGATAAAAACCTGCTCAACATCACTAATTATTATAGAGATGCACATCAAAACTACACTGAGGTATCACCTCACACCATTTAGAACGGTCACCATCAGAAAATCAAGAAGTAAAACTGCTGGGCACGCTGTGGAGAAAAGAGAACACACTTGCACTCTTGGTGGGAGTGTAAATTGATAGAGCCACTAGGGAGGGAAGCAAGGAGATTCCTTGAAAAACTGAAAATAGAAATAACATATGACTCAGCCATCGCACACCAGGGCATAAGCCCAGAGAAGAGCATAGTTCTAAAACGCACAGGCACCCCAAAGTTCAGTGCAGCACTATTTACAACAGCCAGGTCATGGAAACAACTTAAATGGCCACCCAAAGACGAATGGATAAAGAAGATGTGGTACCTATATACCGTGGAATATTATACAGCCACGAAAAGGAACTATGTTGGTTCATTTGTACAGGTGTGGATAGATCTAGACACTGTCATACAGAGTGAAGTCAGTCAGAAAGAGAAAATCGGATATCGTATATAAAAGCACATATATTCAACCTAGAGAAACGGTACAGATGAACCAGTGTACAGGACAGAATTGATACACAGATGTGGAGAAGTAACGTATGGCCACCAAGGGGGGAAAGTGGCGGGGTTGGTGGTGGCTGTGTGATGAATTCGGAGAGTGGGATTGACATATATACAGTAATATGTATCAGATGGATAACTAATAAGAACCGCTGTATCAAAAAATGAAGTAAGATTGCAAAGTTCACAAACCAATAAGATCAAAGGAAGAAGTTGTGTCCATGTGAACCAATCATTTATTCCATAGAAAACAAACTCTGAAGGTAGATGGCACTGTCAATAAAAACGTAGAAAAAGAAGAAAGAAATGACTGAAACAGCAACAAAGAAAACAATATCGAAGATCAAAAAAACAAAAAGCTGGTTCTTTGAGAAGATAAACCATATGGATAAATCCTTAGCCAGATGCATCAAGATAAAGAGGGAGAGGACTGAAATCAATAAAATTAGAAAGGTAAAAGAAGTTACCACGGACAACACAGAAATACAAAACGTTGTAAGAGACTACTGCAATCAACTCTATGCTAACAGAATGGACAATCTGGAAGAAATGGACAAATTCTTAGGAAGGTACGACCTTCCAAGGCTGAAGCAGGAAAAAAATCGAAAATATGAACAGACCCAGTACGAGTAATGAACTTGAAACTCTGATTACAAATCGTCCAACAAACAAAAGTCCAGGACCAGATGGCTTCACAGGTTATTTCTATCCAACACGTAGAAAAGAGCTAACACCCACCTTTCTCAAACTCTTCCAAACTATTGGCGTGGAAGGAACACTCTGAAACTCTTCCTGTGAGGCCACCGTCACCCTGTTGGGAAAACCAGACAAAGATAGTAGGAAAGAGAGTTACATCCCGATATCACTGATGAACTCAGATGCAAAGCGGCTCAACAAAATAGCAGCAACAGAATCCAACACCACGTTAAAAGTATCATAACTCACCATCAAGTGGGATTTTTCCCAGGGATGCAAGGATTCTTCAATACACGCAAATCAACGTGATTCCCCCTATTGACAAATTGAAGAGGAAAAAGCATAAGATCAAGTCACTGGATGCAGAAAAGCTTGTGACAAATGTCAACACACATTTGTGATATAAAGCCTCCAGGACGTGGGCTTAGAGGGAACCTCACTCAACTCAATCAAGGACGTATACAACAAACCCGCAGCAAACATTTTCAGTGGTGAAGAACTGAAAGCATGTCCTCTAAGATCAGGAACAAGACAAGGATGGCCACTCTCACCACTATTATTCAACATAGTTTTGGAACTTCTAGCCACGGGAATCAGAGCAGCAAAGGAAAGAAAAGGAAGACAAACTGGAAAAGAAGTCACAATGCCACTCTTTGCACATGACATGATTCTATACGTAGAGAATCCTAAAGATGCCACCGTAAAACTAGTAGAGCTAATCCATGCATTTGGCAACGTTGCAGGACACAAAATTAATGCACAGAAATCCCTTGCATTCCTATTCATTAAGGAAGAAAAAAAGAAAGAGAAATTAAAGAAGGACTCCCATTTACCCCTGCAAGTAAAGGAATAAAATACCTAGGAATAAACCTACCTAGGGAGACAGAAAACCTGTATACAGAAAAGTATAAGACACTGATGAATGAAACTGAGGATGATACAAACAGATGAAGAGCTATACCATGTACTTGGATAGGAAGAATCAATATCATGAAAATGACTATACTACCCAAAGCAATCTACATGTTCAGTGCAATCCCTCTCAAATTACCAATGGCAATTTCTTTACAAAACCAGAACAAAAAATCTTAAAATGTGTATGGAGACACAAAACTCCCCGAGTGGCCAAAGAAGTTTGATGAAAAAAAAAAAAATAGCTGGAGGAATCAGGCTCCGTGACTTCGCACTGTACTACAAAGCTACAGTAAGCAAGACAGCATCAGACTGGCACCAAAACGGAAATATAGATCAATGCAACAGGATAGAAAGCCCAGAGATAAAGCCACACGCCTATGCTCAACTAATCTCTGACAAATGGGGCACAGATACACAATGGAGAAGAGACTGTCTCTTGAATACGTGGTGCTGGGGAAACTGGACAGAGACATGTAAAACAATAAGATTAGAACACTCCCAAACACCGTACACAAAAATTAATACAAATTGGAACACAGACCCAAACTTAAGTCTGGACACTGTAAAACTCGTAGAGGAAAACCTAGGAAGAACGTCGTTGGACATAAAACACTAGAAGATGTTTTGTAATCCTCCTGCTAGAGTCCTGGAAATAAAAACAGAAATATACAAGTGGGACCTCAGTAACCTTAAAAGATTTTGCTAAGCACAGGAAACTATGAGAAAGAAGAACACACAACCCACAGAATGGGAAAAATATTTACATACAAATCAGCGGTCTGAGAATCAATCTCAAAAATATGTAAACAGCACATGCTGCCTTGATATTTAAAAAACCAACAACCCAATCTAAAAATGGGCAGAATTCCTAAACAGACTATTCTCCACAGAAGACATACAGGTGGCCAACAAGCAGATAAAAACCTGCTCAACATCACTAATTATTATAGAGATGCACATCAAAACTACACTGAGGTATCACCTCACACCATTTAGAACGGTCATCATCAGAAAATCAAGAAGAAAAACTGCTGGGCACGGTGTGGAGAAAAGAGAACACACTTGCACTCTTGGTGGGAGTGTAAATTGATAGAGCCACTAGGGAGGGAAGCAAGGAGATTCCTTGAAAAACTGAAAATAGAAATTACATATGACTCAGCCATCGCACACCAGGGCATAAGCCCAGAGAAGAGCATAGTTCTAAAACGCACAGGCACCCCAAAGTTCAGTGCAGCACTATTTACAACAGCCAGGTCATGGAAACAACTTAAATGGCCACCCAAAGACGAATGGATAAAGAAGATGTGGTACCTATATACCGTGGAATATTATACAGCCACGAAAAGGAACTATGTTGGTTCATTTGTACAGGTGTGGATAGATCTAGACACTGTCATACAGAGTGAAGTCAGTCAGAAAGAGAAAATCGGATATCGTATATAAAAGCACATATATTCAACCTAGAGAAACGGTACAGATGAACCAGTGTACAGGACAGAATTGATACACAGATGTGGAGAAGTAACGTATGGCCACCAAGGGGGGAAAGTGGCGGGGTTGGTGGTGGCTGTGTGATGAATTCGGAGAGTGGGATTGACATATATACAGTAATATGTATCAGATGGATAACTAATAAGAACCGCTGTATCAAAAAATGAAGTAAGATTGCAAAGTTCACAAACCAATAAGATCAAAGGAAGAAGTTGTGTCCATGTGAACCAATCATTTATTCCATAGAAAACAAACTCTGAAGGTAGATGGCACTGTCAATAAAAACGTAGAAAAAGAAGAAAGAAATGACTGAAACAGCAACAAAGAAAACAATATCGAAGATCAAAAAAACAAAAAGCTGGTTCTTTGAGAAGATAAACCATATGGATAAATCCTTAGCCAGATGCATCAAGATAAAGAGGGAGAGGACTGAAATCAATAAAATTAGAAAGGTAAAAGAAGTTACCACGGACAACACAGAAATACAAAACGTTGTAAGAGACTACTGCAATCAACTCTATGCTAACAGAATGGACAATCTGGAAGAAATGGACAAATTCTTAGGAAGGTACGACCTTCCAAGGCTGAAGCAGGAAAAAAATCGAAAATATGAACAGACCCAGTACGAGTAATGAACTTGAAACTCTGATTACAAATCGTCCAACAAACAAAAGTCCAGGACCAGATGGCTTCACAGGTTATTTCTATCCAACACGTAGAAAAGAGCTAACACCCACCTTTCTCAAACTCTTCCAAACTATTGGCGTGGAAGGAACACTCTGAAACTCTTCCTGTGAGGCCACCGTCACCCTGTTGGGAAAACCAGACAAAGATAGTAGGAAAGAGAGTTACATCCCGATATCACTGATGAACTCAGATGCAAAGCGGCTCAACAAAATAGCAGCAACAGAATCCAACACCACGTTAAAAGTATCATAACTCACCATCAAGTGGTATTTTTCCCAGGGATGCAAGGATTCTTCAATACACGCAAATCAACGTGATTCCCCCTATTGACAAATTGAAGAGGAAAAAGCATAAGATCAAGTCACTGGATGCAGAAAAGCTTGTGACAAATGTCAACACACATTTGTGATATAAAGCCTCCAGGACGTGGGCTTAGAGGGAACCTCACTCAACTCAATCAAGGACGTATACAACAAACCCGCAGCAAACATTTTCAGTGGTGAAGAACTGAAAGCATGTCCTCTAAGATCAGGAACAAGACAAGGATGGCCACTCTCACCACTATTATTCAACATAGTTTTGGAACTTCTAGCCACGGGAATCAGAGCAGCAAAGGAAAGAAAAGGAAGACAAACTGGAAAAGAAGTCACAATGCCACTCTTTGCACATGACATGATTCTATACGTAGAGAATCCTAAAGATGCCACCGTAAAACTAGTAGAGCTAATCCATGCATTTGGCAACGTTGCAGGACACAAAATTAATGCACAGAAATCCCTTGCATTCCTATTCATTAAGGAAGAAAAAAAGAAAGAGAAATTAAAGAAGGACTCCCATTTACCCCTGCAAGTAAAGGAATAAAATACCTAGGAATAAACCTACCTAGGGAGACAGAAAACCTGTATACAGAAAAGTATAAGACACTGATGAATGAAACTGAGGATGATACAAACAGATGAAGAGCTATACCATGTACTTGGATAGGAAGAATCAATATCATGAAAATGACTATACTACCCAAAGCAATCTACATGTTCAGTGCAATCCCTCTCAAATTACCAATGGCAATTTCTTTACAAAACCAGAACAAAAAATCTTAAAATGTGTATGGAGACACAAAACTCCCCGAGTGGCCAAAGAAGTTTGATGAAAAAAAAAAAAATAGCTGGAGGAATCAGGCTCCGTGACTTCGCACTGTACTACAAAGCTACAGTAAGCAAGACAGCATCAGACTGGCACCAAAACGGAAATATAGATCAATGCAACAGGATAGAAAGCCCAGAGATAAAGCCACACGCCTATGCTCAACTAATCTCTGACAAATGGGGCACAGATACACAATGGAGAAGAGACTGTCTCTTGAATACGTGGTGCTGGGGAAACTGGACAGAGACATGTAAAACAATAAGATTAGAACACTCCCAAACACCGTACACAAAAATTAATACAAATTGGAACACAGACCCAAACTTAAGTCTGGACACTGTAAAACTCGTAGAGGAAAACCTAGGAAGAACGTCGTTGGACATAAAACACTAGAAGATGTTTTGTAATCCTCCTGCTAGAGTCCTGGAAATAAAAACAGAAATATACAAGTGGGACCTCAGTAACCTTAAAAGATTTTGCTAAGCACAGGAAACTATGAGAAAGAAGAACACACAACCCACAGAATGGGAAAAATATTTACATACAAATCAGCGGTCTGAGAATCAATCTCAAAAATATGTAAACAGCACATGCTGCCTTGATATTTAAAAAACCAACAACCCAATCTAAAAATGGGCAGAATTCCTAAACAGACTATTCTCCACAGAAGACATACAGGTGGCCAACAAGCAGATAAAAACCTGCTCAACATCACTAATTATTATAGAGATGCACATCAAAACTACACTGAGGTATCACCTCACACCATTTAGAACGGTCATCATCAGAAAATCAAGAAGAAAAACTGCTGGGCACGGTGTGGAGAAAAGAGAACACACTTGCACTCTTGGTGGGAGTGTAAATTGATAGAGCCACTAGGGAGGGAAGCAAGGAGATTCCTTGAAAAACTGAAAATAGAAATTACATATGACTCAGCCATCGCACACCAGGGCATAAGCCCAGAGAAGAGCATAGTTCTAAAACGCACAGGCACCCCAAAGTTCAGTGCAGCACTATTTACAACAGCCAGGTCATGGAAACAACTTAAATGGCCACCCAAAGACGAATGGATAAAGAAGATGTGGTACCTATATACCGTGGAATATTATACAGCCACGAAAAGGAACTATGTTGGTTCATTTGTACAGGTGTGGATAGATCTAGACACTGTCATACAGAGTGAAGTCAGTCAGAAAGAGAAAATCGGATATCGTATATAAAAGCACATATATTCAACCTAGAGAAACGGTACAGATGAACCAGTGTACAGGACAGAATTGATACACAGATGTGGAGAAGTAACGTATGGCCACCAAGGGGGGAAAGTGGCGGGGTTGGTGGTGGCTGTGTGATGAATTCGGAGAGTGGGATTGACATATATACAGTAATATGTATCAGATGGATAACTAATAAGAACCGCTGTATCAAAAAATGAAGTAAGATTGCAAAGTTCACAAACCAATAAGATCAAAGGAAGAAGTTGTGTCCATGTGAACCAATCATTTACTCCATAGAAAACAAACCCTGAAGGTAGATGGCACTGTCAATAAAAAGGTAGAAAAAGAAGAAAGAAATGACTGAAACAGCAACAAAGAAAACAATATCAAAGATCAAAAAAACAAAAAGCTGGTTCTTTGAGAAGATAAACCATATGGATAAATCCTTAGCCAGATGCATCAAGATAAAGAGGGAGAGGACTGAAATCAATAAAATTAGAAAGGTAAAAGAAGTTACCACGGACAACACAGAAATACAAAACGTCGTAAGAGACTACTGCAATCAACTCTATGCTAACAAAATGGACAATCTGGAAGAAATGGACAAATTCTTAGGAAGGTATGACCTTCCAAGGCTGAAGCAGGAAAAAATCGAAAATATGAACAGACCCAGTACGAGTAATGAACTTGAAACTCTGATTACAAATCATCCAACAAACAAAAGTCCAGGACCAGATGGCTTCACAGGTTATTTCTATCCAACACGTAGAAAAGAGCTAACACCCACCTTTCTCAAACTCTTCCAAACTATTGGCGTGGAAGGAACACTCTGAAACTCTTCCTGTGAGGCCACCGTCACCCTGTTGGGAAAACCAGACAAAGATAGTAGGAAAGAGAGTTACATCCCGATATCACTGATGAACTCAGATGCAAAGCGGCTCAACAAAATAGCAGCAACAGAATCCAACACCACGTTAAAAGTATCATAACTCACCATCAAGTGGGATTTTTCCCAGGGATGCAAGGATTCTTCAATACAGGCAAATCAACGTGATTCCCCCTATTGACAAATTGAAGAGGAAAAAGCATATGATCAAGTCACTGGATGCAGAAAAGCTTGTGACAAATGTCAACACACATTTGTGATATAAAGCCTCCAGGACGTGGGCTTAGAGGGAACCTCACTCAACTCAATCAAGGACGTATACAACAAACCCGCAGCAAACATTTTCAGTGGTGAAGAACTGAAAGCATGTCCTCTAAGATCAGGAACAAGACAAGGACAGCCACTCTCACCACTATCACTCAACGTAGTTTTGGTACTTTTAGCCACGGGAATCAGAGCAGCAAAGGAAAGAAAAGGAAGACAAACTGGAATAGAAGAAGTCACAATGCCACTCTTTGCACATGACATGATTCTATACTTAGAGAATCCTAAAGATGCCACCGTAAAACTAGTAGAGCTAATCCATGGATTTGGAAACGTTGCAGGACACAAAATAAATGCACAGAAATCCCTTGCATTCCTATTCATTAAGGAAGAAAAAAAGAAAGAGAAATTAAAGAAGGACTCCCATATACCCCTGCAAGTAAAGGAATAAAATACCTAGGAATAAACCTACCTAGGGAGACAGAAAACCTGTATACAGAAAAGTATAAGACACTGATGAATGAAACTGAGGATGATACAAACAGATGAAGAGCTATACCATGTTCTTGGATTGGAAGAATCAATATGAAAATGACTATACTACCCAAAGCAATCTACATATTCAGTGAAATCCCTCTCAAATTACCAATGGCAATTTTTTTACAAAACTAGAACAAAAAATCTTAAAATGTGTATGGAGACACAAAACTCCCCGAGTGGCCAAAGCAGTTTGATGAAAAAAGAAAAAGGAGCTGGAGGAATCAGGCTCCGTGACTTCGCACTGTACTACAAAGCTACAGTAAGCAAGACAGCATCAGACTGGCACCAAAACGGAAATATAGATCAATGCAACAGGATAGAAAGCCCAGAGATAAAGCCACACGCCTATGCTCAACTAATCTCTGACAAATGGGGCACAGATACACAATGGAGAAGAGACTGTCTCTTGAATAGGTGGTGCTGGGGAAACTGGACAGAGACATGTAAAACAATAAGATTAGAACACTCCCAAACACCGTACACAAAAATTAATACAAATTGGAACAGAGACCCAAACTTAAGTCTGGACACTCTAAAACTCGTAGAGGAAAACCTAGGAAGAACGTCGTTGGACATAAAACACTAGAAGATGTTTTGTAATCCTCCTGCTAGAGTCCTGGAAATAAAAACAGAAATATACAAGTGGGACCTCAGTAACCTTAAAAGATTTTGCTAAGCACAGGAAACTATGAGAAAGAAGAACACACAACCCACAGAATGGGAAAAATATTTACATACAAATCAGCGGTCTGAGGATCAATCTCAAAAATATGTAAACAGCACATGCTGCCTTGATATTTAAAAAACCAACAACCCAATCTAAAAATGGGCAGAATTCCTAAACAGACTATTCTCCACAGAAGACATACAGGTGGCCAACAAGCAGATAAAAACCTGCTCAACATCACTAATTATTATAGAGATGCACATCAAAACTACACTGAGGTATCACCTCACACCATTTAGAACGGTCATCATCAGAAAATCAAGAAGAAAAACTGCTGGGCACGGTGTGGAGAAAAGAGAACACACTTGCACTCTTGGTGGGAGTGTAAATTGATAGAGCCACTAGGGAGGGAAGCAAGGAGATTCCTTGAAAAACTGAAAATAGAAATAACATATGACTCAGCCATCGCACACCAGGGCATAAGCCCAGAGAAGAGCATAGTTCTAAAACGCACAGGCACCCCAAAGTTCAGTGCAGCACTATTTACAACAGCCAGGTCATGGAAACAACTTAAATGGCCACCCAAAGACGAATGGATAAAGAAGATGTGGTACCTATATACCGTGGAATATTATACAGCCACGAAAAGGAACTATGTTGGTTCATTTGTACAGGTGTGGATAGATCTAGACACTGTCATACAGAGTGAAGTCAGTCAGAAAGAGAAAATCGGATATCGTATATAAAAGCACATATATTCAACCTAGAGAAACGGTACAGATGAACCAGTGTACAGGACAGAATTGATACACAGATGTGGAGAAGTAACGTATGGCCACCAAGGGGGGAAAGTGGCGGGGTTGGTGGTGGCTGTGTGATGAATTCGGAGAGTGGGATTGACATATATACAGTAATATGTATCAGATGGATAACTAATAAGAACCGCTGTATCAAAAAATGAAGTAAGATTGCAAAGTTCACAAACCAATAAGATCAAAGGAAGAAGTTGTGTCCATGTGAACCAATCATTTACTCCATAGAAAACAAACTCTGAAGGTAGATGGCACTGTCAATAAAAAGGTAGAAAAAGAAGAAAGAAATGACTGAAACAGCAACAAAGAAAACAATATCAAAGATCAAAAAAACAAAAAGCTGGTTCTTTGAGAAGATAAACCATATGGATAAATCCTTAGCCAGATGCATCAAGATAAAGAGGGAGAGGACTGAAATCAATAAAATTAGAAAGGTAAAAGAAGTTACCACGGACAACACAGAAATACAAAACGTTGTAAGAGACTACTGCAATCAACTCTATGCTAACAGAATGGACAATCTGGAAGAAATGGACAAATTCTTAGGAAGGTACGACCTTCCAAGGCTGAAGCAGGAAAAAATCGAAAATATGAACAGACCCAGTACGAGTAATGAACTTGAAACTCTGATTACAAATCATCCAACAAACAAAAGTCCAGGACCAGATGGCTTCACAGGTTATTTCTATCCAACACGTAGAAAAGAGCTAACACCCACCTTTCTCAAACTCTTCCAAACTATTGGCGTGGAAGGAACACTCTGAAACTCTTCCTGTGAGGCCACCGTCACCCTGTTGGGAAAACCAGACAAAGATAGTAGGAAAGAGAGTTACATCCCGATATCACTGATGAACTCAGATGCAAAGCGGCTCAACAAAATAGCAGCAACAGAATCCAACACCACGTTAAAAGTATCATAACTCACCATCAAGTGGGATTTTTCCCAGGGATGCAAGGATTCTTCAATACACGCAAATCAACGTGATTCCCCCTATTGACAAATTGAAGAGGAAAAAGCATATGATCAAGTCACTGGATGCAGAAAAGCTTGTGACAAATGTCAACACACATTTGTGATATAAAGCCTCCAGGACGTGGGCTTAGAGGGAACCTCACTCAACTCAATCAAGGACGTATACAACAAACCCGCAGCAAACATTTTCAGTGGTGAAGAACTGAAAGCATGTCCTCTAAGATCAGGAACAAGACAAGGACAGCCACTCTCACCACTATCACTCAACGTAGTTTTGGTACTTTTAGCCACGGGAATCAGAGCAGCAAAGGAAAGAAAAGGAAGACAAACTGGAATAGAAGAAGTCACAATGCCACTCTTTGCACATGACATGATTCTATACTTAGAGAATCCTAAAGATGCCACCGTAAAACTAGTAGAGCTAATCCATGGATTTGGAAACGTTGCAGGACACAAAATAAATGCACAGAAATCCCTTGCATTCCTATTCATTAAGGAAGAAAAAAAGAAAGAGAAATTAAAGAAGGACTCCCATATACCCCTGCAAGTAAAGGAATAAAATACCTAGGAATAAACCTACCTAGGGAGACAGAAAACCTGTATACAGAAAAGTATAAGACACTGATGAATGAAACTGAGGATGATACAAACAGATGAAGAGCTATACCATGTTCTTGGATTGGAAGAATCAATATTATGAAAATGACTATACTACCCAAAGCAATCTACATATTCAGTGAAATCCCTCTCAAATTACCAATGGCAATTTTTTTACAAAACTAGAACAAAAAATCTTAAAATGTGTATGGAGACACAAAACTCCCCGAGTGGCCAAAGCAGTTTGATGAAAAAAGAAAAAGGAGCTGGAGGAATCAGGCTCCGTGACTTCGCACTGTACTACAAAGCTACAGTAAGCAAGACAGCATCAGACTGGCACCAAAACGGAAATATAGATCAATGCAACAGGATAGAAAGCCCAGAGATAAAGCCACACGCCTATGCTCAACTAATCTCTGACAAATGGGGCACAGATACACAATGGAGAAGAGACTGTCTCTTGAATAGGTGGTGCTGGGGAAACTGGACAGAGACATGTAAAACAATAAGATTAGAACACTCCCAAACACCGTACACAAAAATTAATACAAATTGGAACAGAGACCCAAACTTAAGTCTGGACACTCTAAAACTCGTAGAGGAAAACCTAGGAAGAACGTCGTTGGACATAAAACACTAGAAGATCTTTTGTAATCCTCCTGCTAGAGTCCTGGAAATAAAAACAGAAATATACAAGTGGGACCTCAGTAACCTTAAAAGATTTTGCTAAGCACAGGAAACTATGAGAAAGAAGAACACACAACCCACAGAATGGGAAAAATATTTACATACAAATCAGCGGTCTGAGGATCAATCTCAAAAATACGTAAACAGCACATGCTGCTTGATATTTAAAAAACCAACAACCCAATCTAAAAATGGGCAAAAGTCCTAAACAGACTATTCTCCACAGAAGACATACAGGTGGCCAACAAGCAGATAAAAACCTGCTCAACATCACTAATTATTATAGAGATGCACATCAAAACTACACCGAGGTATCACCTCACACCATTTAGAACGGTCACCATCAGAAAATCAAGAAGAAAAACTGCTGGGCACGGTGTGGAGAAAAGAGAACACACTTGCACTCTTGGTGGGAGTGTAAATTGATAGAGCCACTAGGGAGGGAAGCAAGGAGATTCCTTGTAAAACTGAAAAGAGAAATAACATATGACTCAGCCATCGCACACCAGGGCATAAGCCCAGAGAAGAGCATAGTTCTAAAACGCACAGGCACCCCAAAGTTCAGTGCAGCACTATTTACAACAGCCAGGTCATGGAAACAACTTAAATGGCCACCCAAAGACGAATGGATAAAGAAGATGTGGTACCTATATACCGTGGAATATTATACAGCCACGAAAAGGAACTATGTTGGTTCATTTGTACAGGCGTGGATAGATCTAGACACTGTCATACAGAGTGAAGTCAGTCAGAAAGAGAAAATCGGATATCGTATATAAAAGCACATATATTCAACCTAGAGAAACGGTACAGATGAACCAGTGTACAGGACAGAATTGATACACAGATGTGGAGAAGTAACGTATGGCCACCAAGGGGGGAAAGTGGCGGGGTTGGTGGTGGCTGTGTGATGAATTCGGAGAGTGCGATTGACATATATACAGTAATATGTATCAGATGGATAACTAATAAGAACCGCTGTATCAAAAAATGAAGTAAGATTGCAAAGTTCACAAACCAATAAGATCAAAGGAAGAAGTTGTGTCCATGTGAACCAATCATTTACTCCATAGAAAACAAACTCTGAAGGTAGATGGCACTGTCAATAAAAAGGTAGAAAAAGAAGAAAGAAATGACTGAAACAGCAACAAAGAAAACAATATCAAAGATCAAAAAAACAAAAAGCTGGTTCTTTGAGAAGATAAACCATATGGATAAATCCTTAGCCAGATGCATCAAGATAAAGAGGGAGAGGACTGAAATCAATAAAATTAGAAAGGTAAAAGAAGTTACCACGGACAACACAGAAATACAAAACGTTGTAAGAGACTACTGCAATCAACTCTATGCTAACAGAATGGACAATCTGGAAGAAATGGACAAATTCTTAGGAAGGTACGACCTTCCAAGGCTGAAGCAGGAAAAAATCGAAAATATGAACAGACCCAGTACGAGTAATGAACTTGAAACTCTGATTACAAATCATCCAACAAACAAAAGTCCAGGACCAGATGGCTTCACAGGTTATTTCTATCCAACACGTAGAAAAGAGCTAACACCCACCTTTCTCAAACTCTTCCAAACTATTGGCGTGGAAGGAACACTCTGAAACTCTTCCTGTGAGGCCACCGTCACCCTGTTGGGAAAACCAGACAAAGATAGTAGGAAAGAGAGTTACATCCCGATATCACTGATGAACTCAGATGCAAAGCGGCTCAACAAAATAGCAGCAACAGAATCCAACACCACGTTAAAAGTATCATAACTCACCATCAAGTGGGATTTTTCCCAGGGATGCAAGGATTCTTCAATACACGCAAATCAACGTGATTCCCCCTATTGACAAATTGAAGAGGAAAAAGCATATGATCAAGTCACTGGATGCAGAAAAGCTTGTGACAAATGTCAACACACATTTGTGATATAAAGCCTCCAGGACGTGGGCTTAGAGGGAACCTCACTCAACTCAATCAAGGACGTATACAACAAACCCGCAGCAAACATTTTCAGTGGTGAAGAACTGAAAGCATGTCCTCTAAGATCAGGAACAAGACAAGGATGGCCACTCTCACCACTATCACTCAACGTAGTTTTGGTACTTTTAGCCACGGGAATCAGAGCAGCAAAGGAAAGAAAAGGAAGACAAACTGGAATAGAAGAAGTCACAATGCCACTCTTTGCACATGACATGATTCTATACTTAGAGAATCCTAAAGATGCCACCGTAAAACTAGTAGAGCTAATCCATGGATTTGGAAACGTTGCAGGACACAAAATAAATGCACAGAAATCCCTTGCATTCCTATTCATTAAGGAAGAAAAAAAGAAAGAGAAATTAAAGAAGGACTCACATATACCCCTGCAAGTAAAGGAATAAAATACCTAGGAATAAACCTACCTAGGGAGACAGAAAACCTGTATACAGAAAAGTATAAGACACTGATGAATGAAACTGAGGATGATACAAACAGATGAAGAGCTATACCATGTTCTTGGATTGGAAGAATCAATATTATGAAAATGACTATACTACCCAAAGCAATCTACATATTCAGTGAAATCCCTCTCAAATTACCAATGGCAATTTTTTTACAAAACTAGAACAAAAAATCTTAAAATGTGTATGGAGACACAAAACTCCCCGAGTGGCCAAAGCAGTTTGATGAAAAAAGAAAAAGGAGCTGGAGGAATCAGGCTCCGTGACTTCGCACTGTACTACAAAGCTACAGTAAGCAAGACAGCATCAGACTTGCACCTAAACGGAAATATAGATCAATGCAACAGGATAGAAAGCCCTGAGATAAAGCCACACGCCTATGCTCAACTAATCTCTGACAAAGGGGGCACAGATACACAATGGAGAAGAGACTGTCTCTTGAATAGGTGGTGCTGGGGAAACTGGACAGAGACATGTAAAACAATAAGATTAGAACACTCCCAAACACCGTACACAAAAATTAATACAAATTGGAACAGAGACCCAAACTTAAGTCTGGACACTCTAAAACTCGTAGAGGAAAACCTAGGAAGAACGTCGTTGGACATAAAACACTAGAAGATCTTTTGTAATCCTCCTGCTAGAGTCCTGGAAATAAAAACAGAAATATACAAGTGGGACCTCAGTAACCTTAAAAGATTTTGCTAAGCACAGGAAACTATGAGAAAGAAGAACACACAACCCACAGAATGGGAAAAATATTTACATACAAATCAGCGGTCTGAGGATCAATCTCAAAAATATGTAAACAGCACATGCTGCTTGATATTTAAAAAACCAACAACCCAATCTAAAAATGGGCAAAAGTCCTAAACAGACTATTCTCCACAGAAGACATACAGGTGGCCAACAAGCAGATAAAAACCTGCTCAACATCACTAATTATTATAGAGATGCACATCAAAACTACACTGAGGTATCACCTCACACCATTTAGAACGGTCACCATCAGAAAATCAAGAAGAAAAACTGCTGGGCACGGTGTGGAGAAAGGAGAACACACTTGCACTCTTGGTGGGAGTGTAAATTGATAGAGCCACTAGGGAGGGAAGCAAGGAGATTCCTTGAAAAACTGAAAATAGAAATAACATATGACTCAGCCATCGCACACCAGGGCATAAGCCCAGAGAAGAGCATAGTTCTAAAACGCACAGGCACCCCAAAGTTCAGTGCAGCACTATTTACAACAGCCAGGTCATGGAAACAACTTAAATGGCCACCCAAAGACGAATGGATAAAGAAGATGTGGTACCTATATACCGTGGAATATTATACAGCCACGAAAAGGAACTATGTTGGTTCATTTGTACAGGTGTGGATAGATCTAGACACTGTCATACAGAGTGAAGTCAGTCAGAAAGAGAAAATCGGATATCGTATATAAAAGCACATATATTCAACCTAGAGAAACGGTACAGATGAACCAGTGTACAGGACAGAATTGATACACAGATGTGGAGAAGTAACGTATGGCCACCAAGGGGGGAAAGTGGCGGGGTTGGTGGTGGCTGTGTGATGAATTCGGAGAGTGGGATTGACATATATACAGTAATATGTATCAGATGGATAACTAATAAGAACCGCTGTATCAAAAAATGAAGTAAGATTGCAAAGTTCACAAACCAATAAGATCAAAGGAAGAAGTTGTGTCCATGTGAACCAATCATTTACTCCATAGAAAACAAACTCTGAAGGTAGATGGCACTGTCAATAAAAAGGTAGAAAAAGAAGAAAGAAATGACTGAAACAGCAACAAAGAAAACAATATCAAAGATCAAAAAAACAAAAAGCTGGTTCTTTGAGAAGATAAACCATATGGATAAATCCTTAGCCAGATGCATCAAGATAAAGAGGGAGAGGACTGAAATCAATAAAATTAGAAAGGTAAAAGAAGTTACCACGGACAACACAGAAATACAAAACGTTGTAAGAGACTACTGCAATCAACTCTATGCTAACAGAATGGACAATCTGGAAGAAATGGACAAATTCTTAGGAAGGTACGACCTTCCAAGGCTGAAGCAGGAAAAAAATCGAAAATATGAACAGACCCAGTACGAGTAATGAACTTGAAACTCTGATTACAAATCGTCCAACAAACAAAAGTCCAGGACCAGATGGCTTCACAGGTTATTTCTATACAACACGTAGAAAAGAGCTAACACCCACCTTTCTCAAACTCTTCCAAACTATTGGCGTGGAAGGAACACTCTGAAACTCTTCCTGTGAGGCCACCGTCACCCTGTTGGGAAAACCAGACAAAGATAGTAGGAAAGAGAGTTACATCCCGATATCACTGATGAACTCAGATGCAAAGCGGCTCAACAAAATAGCAGCAACAGAATCCAACACCACGTTAAAAGTATCATAACGCACCATCAAGTGGGATTTTTCCCAGGGATGCAAGGATTCTTCAATACACGCAAATCAACGTGATTCCCCCTATTGACAAATTGAAGAGGAAAAAGCATATGATCAAGTCACTGGATGCAGAAAAGCTTGTGACAAATGTCAACACACATTTGTGATATAAAGCCTCCAGGACGTGGGCTTAGAGGGAACCTCACTCAACTTAATCAAGGACGTATACAACAAACCCGCAGCAAACATTTTCAGTGGTGAAGAACTGAAAGCATATCCTCTAAGATCAGGAACAAGACAAGGATGGCCACTCTCACCACTATTATTCAACATAGTTTTGGAACTTCTAGCCACGGGAATCAGAGCAGCAAAGGAAAGAAAAGGAAGACAAACTGGAAAAGAAGTCACAATGCCACTCTTTGCACATGACATGATTCTATACGTAGAGAATCCTAAAGATGCCACCGTAAAACTAGTAGAGCTAATCCATGGATTTGGCAACGTTGCAGGACACAAAATTAATGCACAGAAATCCCTTGCATTCCTATTCATTAAGGAAGAAAAAAAGAAAGAGAAATTAAAGAAGGACTCCCATTTACCCCTGCAAGTAAAGGAATAAAATACCTAGGAATAAACCTACCTAGGGAGACAGAAAACCTGTATACAGAAAAGGATAAGACACTGATGAATGAAACTGAGGATGATACAAACAGATGAAGAGCTATACCATGTACTTGGATAGGAAGAATCAATATTATGAAAATGACTATACTACCCAAAGCAATCTACATGTTCAGTGCAATCCCTCTCAAATTACCAATGGCAATTTCTTTACAAAACCAGAACAAAAAATCTTAAAATGTGTATGGAGACACAAAACTCCCCGAGTGGCCAAAGCAGTTTGATGAAAAAAAAAAAAAATAGCTGGAGGAATCAGGCTCCGTGACTTCGCACTGTACTACAAAGCTACAGTAAGCAAGACAGCATCAGACTGGCACCAAAACGGAAATATAGATCAATGCAACAGGATAGAAAGCCCAGAGATAAAGCCACACGCCTATGCTCAACTAATCTCTGACAAATGGGGCACAGATACACAATGGAGAAGAGACTGTCTCTTGAATACGTGGTGCTGGGGAAACTGGACAGAGACATGTAAAACAATAAGATTAGAACACTCCCAAACACCATACACAAAAATTAATACAAATTGTAACACAGACCCAAACTTAAGTGTGGATACTGTAAAACTCGTAGAGGAAAACCTAGGAAGAACGTCGTTGGACATAAAACACTAGAAGATGTTTTGTAATCCTCCTGCTAGAGTCCTGGAAATAAAAACAGAAATATACAAGTGGGACCTCAGTAACCTTAAAAGATTTTGCTAAGCACAGGAAACTATGAGAAAGAAGAACACACAACCCACAGAATGGGAAAAATATTTACATACAAATCAGCGGTCTGAGGATCAATCTCAAAAATATGTAAACAGCACATGCTGCCTTGATATTTAAAAAATCAACAACCCAATCTAAAAATGGGCAGAATTCCTAAACAGACTATTCTCCACAGAAGACATACAGGTGGCCAACAAGCAGATAAAAACCTGCTCAACATCACTAATTATTATAGAGATGCACATCAAAACTACACTGAGGTATCACCTCACACCATTTAGAACGGTCACCATCAGAAAATCAAGAAGAAAAACTGCTGGGCACGCTGTGGAGAAAAGAGAACACACTTGCACTCTTGGTGGGAGTGTAAATTGATAGAGCCACTAGGGAGGGAAGCAAGGAGATTCCTTGAAAAACTGAAAATAGAAATAACATATGACTCAGCCATCGCACACCAGGGCATAAGCCCAGAGAAGAGCATAGTTCTAAAACGCACAGGCACCCCAAAGTTCAGTGCAGCACTATTTACAACAGCCAGGTCATGGAAACAACTTAAATGGCCACCCAAAGACGAATGGATAAAGAAGATGTGGTACCTATATACCGTGGAATATTATACAGCCACGAAAAGGAACTATGTTGGTTCATTTGTACAGGTGTGGATAGATCTAGACACTGTCATACAGTGTGAAGTCAGTCAGAAAGAGAAAATCGGATATCGTATATAAAAGCACATATATTCAACCTAGAGAAACGGTACAGATGAACCAGTGTACAGGACAGAATTGATACACAGATGTGGAGAAGTAACGTATGGCCACCAAGGGGGGAAAGTGGCGGGGTTGGTGGTGGCTGTGTGATGAATTCGGAGAGTGGGATTGACATATATACAGTAATATGTATCAGATGGATAACTAATAAGAACCGCTGTATCAAAAAATGAAGTAAGATTGCAAAGTTCACAAACCAATAAGATCAAAGGAAGAAGTTGTGTCCATGTGAACCAATCATTTACTCCATAGAAAACAAACTCCGAAGTTAGATGGCACTGTCAATAAAAAGGTAGAAAAAGAAGAAAGAAATGACTGAAACAGCAACAAAGAAAACAATATCAAAGATCAAAAAAACAAAAAGCTGGTTCTTTGAGAAGATAAACCATATGGATAAATCCTTAGCCAGATGCATCAAGATAAAGAGGGAGAGGACTGAAATCAATAAAATTAGAAAGGTAAAAGAAGTTACCACGGACAACACAGAAATACAAAACGTTGTAAGAGACTACTGCAATCAACTCTATGCTAACAGAATGGACAATCTGGAAGAAATGGACAAATTCTTAGGAAGGTACGACCTTCCAAGGCTGAAGCAGGAAAAAAATCGAAAATATGAACAGACCCAGTACGAGTAATGAACTTGAAACTCTGATTACAAATCGTCCAACAAACAAAAGTCCAGGACCAGATGGCTTCACAGGTTATTTCTATCCAACACGTAGAAAAGAGCTAACACCCACCTTTCTCAAACTCTTCCAAACTATTGGCGTGGAAGGAACACTCTGAAACTCTTCCTGTGAGGCCACCGTCACCCTGTTGGGAAAACCAGACAAAGATAGTAGGAAAGACAGTTACATCCCGATATCACTGATGAACTCAGATGCAAAGCGGCTCAACAAAATAGCAGCAACAGAATCCAACACCACGTTAAAAGTATCATAACGCACCATCAAGTGGGATTTTTCCCAGGGATGCAAGGATTCTTCAATACACGCAAATCAACGTGATTCCCCCTATTGACAAATTGAAGAGGAAAAAGCATATGATCAAGTCACTGGATGCAGAAAAGCTTGTGACAAATGTCAACACACATTTGTGATATAAAGCCTCCAGGACGTGGGCTTAGAGGGAACCTCACTCAACTTAATCAAGGACGTATACAACAAACCCGCAGCAAACATTTTCAGTGGTGAAGAACTGAAAGCATGTCCTCTAAGATCAGGAACAAGACAAGGATGGCCACTCTCACCACTATTATTCAACATAGTTTTGGAACTTCTAGCCACGGGAATCAGAGCAGCAAAGGAAAGAAAAGGAAGACAAACTGGAAAAGAAGTCACAATGCCACTCTTTGCACATGACATGATTCTATACTTAGAGAATCCTAAAGATGCCACCGTAAAACTAGTAGAGCTAATCCATGGATTTGGCAACGTTGCAGGACACAAAATTAATGCACAGAAATCCCTTGCATTCCTATTCATTAAGGAAGAAAAAAAGAAAGAGAAATTAAAGAAGGACTCCCATTTACCCCTGCAAGTAAAGGAATAAAATACCTAGGAATAAACCTACATAGGGAGACAGAAAACCTGTATACAGAAAAGGATAAGACACTGATGAATGAAACTGAGGATGATACAAACAGATGAAGAGCTATACCATGTACTTGGATAGGAAGAATCAATATCATGAAAATGACTATACTACCCAAAGCAATCTACATGTTCAGTGCAATCCCTCTCAAATTACCAATGGCAATTTCTTTACAAAACCAGAACAAAAAATCTTAAAATGTGTATGGAGACACAAAACTCCCCGAGTGGCCAAAGCAGTTTGATGAAAAAAAAAAAAAATAGCTGGAGGAATCAGGCTCCGTGACTTCGCACTGTACTACAAAGCTACAGTAAGCAAGACAGCATCAGACTGGCACCAAAACGGAAATATAGATCAATGCAACAGGATAGAAAGCCCAGAGATAAAGCCTCACGCCTATGCTCAACTAATCTCTGACAAATGGGACACAGATACACAATGGAGAAGAGACTGTCTCTTGAATACATGGTGCTGGGGAAACTGGACAGAGACATGTAAAACAATAAGATTAGAACACTCCCAAACACCGTACACAAAAATTAATACAAATTGGAACACAGACCCAAACTTAAGTCTGGACACTCTAAAACTCGTAGAGGAAAACCTAGGAAGAACGTCGTTGGACATAAAACACTAGAAGATGTTTTGTAATCCTCCTGCTAGAGTCCTGGAAATAAAAACAGAAATATACAAGTGGGACCTCAGTAACCTTAAAAGATTTTGCTAAGCACAGGAAACTATGAGAAAGAAGAACACACAACCCACAGAATGGGAAAAATATTTACATACAAATCAGCGGTCTGAGGATCAATCTCAAAAATATGTAAACAGCACATGCTGCCTTGATATTTAAAAAACCAACAACCCAATCTAAAAATGGGCAGAATTCCTAAACAGACTATTCTCCACAGAAGACATACAGGTGGCCAACAAGCAGATAAAAACCTGCTCAACATCACTAATTATTATAGAGATGCACATCAAAACTACACTGAGGTATCACCTCACACCATTTAGAACGGTCATCATCAGAAAATCAAGAAGAAAAACTGCTGGGCACGCTGTGGAGAAAAGAGAACACACTTGCACTCTTGGTGGGAGTGTAAATTGATAGAGCCACTAGGGAGGGAAGCAAGGAGATTCCTTGAAAAACTGAAAATAGAAATAACATATGACTCAGCCATCGCACACCAGGGCATAAGCCCAGAGAAGAGCATAGTTCTAAAACGCACAGGCACCCCAAAGTTCAGTGCAGCACTATTTACAACAGCCAGGTCATGGAAACAACTTAAATGGCCACCCAAAGACGAATGGATAAAGAAGATGTGGTACCTATATACCGTGGAATATTATACAGCCACGAAAAGGAACTATGTTGGTTCATTTGTACAGGTGTGGATAGATCTAGACACTGTCATACAGAGTGAAGTCAGTCAGAAAGAGAAAATCGGATATCGTATATAAAAGCACATATATTCAACCTAGAGAAACGGTACAGATGAACCAGTGTACAGGACAGAATTGATACACAGATGTGGAGAAGTAACGTATGGCCACCAAGGGGGGAAAGTGGCGGGGTTGGTGGTGGCTGTGTGATGAATTCGGAGAGTGGGATTGACATATATACAGTAATATGTATCAGATGGATAACTAATAAGAACCGCTGTATCAAAAAATGAAGTAAGATTGCAAAGTTCACAAACCAATAAGATCAAAGGAAGAAGTTGTGTCCATGTGAACCAATCATTTACTCCATAGAAAACAAACTCTGAAGGTAGATGGCACTGTCAATAAAAAGGTAGAAAAAGAAGAAAGAAATGACTGAAACAGCAACAAAGAAAACAATATCAAAGATCAAAAAAACAAAAAGCTGGTTCTTTGAGAAGATAAACCATATGGATAAATCCTTAGCCAGATGCATCAAGATAAAGAGGGAGAGGACTGAAATCAATAAAATTAGAAAGGTAAAAGAAGTTACCACGGACAACACAGAAATACAAAACGTTGTAAGAGACTACTGCAATCAACTCTATGCTAACAGAATGGACAATCTGGAAGAAATGGACAAATTCTTAGGAAGGTACGACCTTCCAAGGCTGAAGCAGGAAAAAATCGAAAATATGAACAGACCCAGTACGAGTAATGAACTTGAAACTCTGATTACAAATCGTCCAACAAACAAAAGTCCAGGACCAGATGGCTTCACAGGTTATTTCTATCCAACACGTAGAAAAGAGCTAACACCCACCTTTCTCAAACTCTTCCAAACTATTGGCGTGGAAGGAACACTCTGAAACTCTTCCTGTGAGGCCACCGTCACCCTGTTGGGAAAACCAGACAAAGATAGTAGGAAAGAGAGTTACATCCCGATATCACTGATGAACTCAGATGCAAAGCGGCTCAACAAAATAGCAGCAACAGAATCCAACACCACGTTAAAAGTATCATAACTCACCATCAAGTGGGATTTTTCCCAGGGATGCAAGGATTCTTCAATACACGCAAATCAACGTGATTCCCCCTATTGACAAATTGAAGAGGAAAAAGCATATGATCAAGTCACTGGATGCAGAAAAGCTTGTGACAAATGTCAACACACATTTGTGATATAAAGCCTCCAGGACGTGGGCTTAGAGGGAACCTCACTCAACTCAATCAAGGACGTATACAACAAACCCGCAGCAAACATTTTCAGTGGTGAAGAACTGAAAGCATGTCCTCTAAGATCAGGAACAAGACAAGGATGGCCACTCTCACCACTATTATTCAACATAGTTTTGGAACTTCTAGCCACGGGAATCAGAGCAGCAAAGGAAAGAAAAGGAAGACAAACTGGAAAAGAAGTCACAATGCCACTCTTTGCACATGACATGATTCTATACGTAGAGAATCCTAAAGATGCCACCGTAAAACTAGTAGAGCTAATCCATGGATTTGGCAACGTTGCAGGACACAAAATTAATGCACAGAAATCCCTTGCATTCCTATTCATTAAGGAAGAAAAAAAGAAAGAGAAATTAAAGAAGGACTCCCATTTACCCCTGCAAGTAAAGGAATAAAATACCTAGGAATAAACCTACCTAGGGAGACAGAAAACCTGTATACAGAAAAGGATAAGACACTGATGAATGAAACTGAGGATGATACAAACAGATGAAGAGCTATACCATGTACTTGGATAGGAAGAATCAATATCATGAAAATGACTATACTACCCAAAGCAATCTACATGTTCAGTGCAATCCCTCTCAAATTACCAATGGCAATTTCTTTACAAAACCAGAACAAAAAATCTTAAAATGTGTATGGAGACACAAAACTCCCCGAGTGGCCAAAGCAGTTTGATGAAAAAAAAAAAAAAATAGCTGGAGGAATCAGGCTCCGTGACTTCGCACTGTACTACAAAGCTACAGTAAGCAAGACAGCATCAGACTGGCACCAAAACGGAAATATAGATCAATGCAACAGGATAGAAAGCCCAGAGATAAAGCCTCACGCCTATGCTCAACTAATCTCTGACAAATGGGGCACAGATACACAATGGAGAAGAGACTGTCTCTTGAATACATGGTGCTGGGGAAACTGGACAGAGACATGTAAAACAATAAGATTAGAACACTCCCAAACACCGTACACAAAAATTAATACAAATTGGAACACAGACCCAAACTTAAGTCTGGACACTGTAAAACTCGTAGAGGAAAACCTAGGAAGAACGTCGTTGGACATAAAACACTAGAAGATGTTTTGTAATCCTCCTGCTAGAGTCCTGGAAATAAAAACAGAAATATACAAGTGGGACCTCAGTAACCTTAAAAGATTTTGCTAAGCACAGGAAACTATGAGAAAGAAGAACACACAACCCACAGAATGGGAAAAATATTTACATACAAATCAGCGGTCTGAGGATCAATCTCAAAAATATGTAAACAGCACATGCTGCTTGATATTTAAAAAACCAACGACCCAATCTAAAAATGGGCAAAAGTCCTAAACAGACTATTCTCCACAGAAGACATACAGGTGGCCAACAAGCAGATAAAAACCTGCTCAACATCACTAATTATTATAGAGATGCACATCAAAACTACACTGAGGTATCACCTCACACCATTTAGAACGGTCACCATCAGAAAATCAAGAAGAAAAACTGCTGGGCACGCTGTGGAGAAAAGAGAACACACTTGCACTCTTGGTGGGAGTGTAAATTGATAGAGCCACTAGGGAGGGAAGCAAGGAGATTCCTTGAAAAATTGAAAATAGAAATAACATATGACTCAGCCATCGCACACCAGGGCATAAGCCCAGAGAAGAGCATAGTTCTAAAACGCACAGGCACCCCAAAGCTCAGTGCAGCACTATTTACAACAGCCAGGTCATGGAAACAACTTAAATGGCCACCCAAAGACGAATGGATAAAGAAGATGTGGTACCTATATACCGTGGAATATTATACAGCCACGAAAAGGAACTATGTTGGTTCATTTGTACAGGTGTGGATAGATCTAGACACTGTCATACAGAGTGAAGTCAGTCAGAAAGAGAAAATCGGAGATCGTATATAAAAGCACATATATTCAACCTAGAGAAACGGTACAGATGAACCAGTGTACAGGACAGAATTGATACACAGATGTGGAGAAGTAACGTATGGCCACCAAGGGGGGAAAGTGGCGGGGTTGGTGGTGGCTGTGTGATGAATTCGGAGAGTGGGATTGACATATATACAGTAATATGTATCAGATGGATAACTAATAAGAACCGCTGTATCAAAAAATGAAGTAAGATTGCAAAGTTCACAAACCAATAAGATCAAAGGAAGAAGTTGTGTCCATGTGAACCAATCATTTACTCCATAGAAAACAAACTCTGAAGGTAGATGGCACTGTCAATAAAAAGGTAGAAAAAGAAGAAAGAAATGACTGAAACAGCAACAAAGAAAACAATATCAAAGATCAAAAAAACAAAAAGCTGGTTCTTTGAGAAGATAAACCATATGGATAAATCCTTAGCCAGATGCATCAAGATAAAGAGGGAGAGGACTGAAATCAATAAAATTAGAAAGGTAAAAGAAGTTACCACGGACAACACAGAAATACAAAACGTTGTAAGAGACTACTGCAATCAACTCTATGCTAACAGAATGGACAATCTGGAAGAAATGGACAAATTCTTAGGAAGGTACGACCTTCCAAGGCTGAAGCAGGAAAAAAATCGAAAATATGAACAGACCCAGTACGAGTAATGAACTTGAAACTCTGATTACAAATCGTCCAACAAACAAAAGTCCAGGACCAGATGGCTTCACAGGTTATTTCTATCCAACACGTAGAAAAGAGCTAACACCCACCTTTCTCAAACTCTTCCAAACTATTGGCGTGGAAGGAACACTCTGAAACTCTTCCTGTGAGGCCACCGTCACCCTGTTGGGAAAACCAGACAAAGATAGTAGGAAAGAGAGTTACATCCCGATATCACTGATGAACTCAGATGCAAAGCGGCTCAACAAAATAGCAGCAACAGAATCCAACACCACGTTAAAAGTATCATAACGCACCATCAAGTGGGATTTTTCCCAGGGATGCAAGGATTCTTCAATACACGCAAATCAACGTGATTCCCCCTATTGACAAATTGAAGAGGAAAAAGCATATGATCAAGTCACTGGATGCAGAAAAGCTTGTGACAAATGTCAACACACATTTGTGATATAAAGCCTCCAGGACGTGGGCTTAGAGGGAACCTCACTCAACTTAATCAAGGATGTATACAACAAACCCGCAGCAAACATTTTCAGTGGTGAAGAACTGAAAGCATGTCCTCTAAGATCAGGAACAAGACAAGGATGGCCACTCTCACCACTATTATTCAACATAGTTTTGGAACTTCTAGCCACGGGAATCAGAGCAGCAAAGGAAAGAAAAGGAAGACAAACTGGAAAAGAAGTCACAATGCCACTCTTTGCACATGACATGATTCTATACGTAGAGAATCCTAAAGATGCCACCGTAAAACTAGTAGAGCTAATCCATGGATTTGGCAACGTTGCAGGACACAAAATTAATGCACAGAAATCCCTTGCATTCCTATTCATTAAGGAAGAAAAAAAGAAAGAGAAATTAAAGAAGGACTCCCATTTACCCCTGCAAGTAAAGGAATAAAATACCTAGGAATAAACCTACCTAGGGAGACAGAAAACCTGTATACAGAAAAGTATAAGACACTGATGAATGAAACTGAGGATGGTACAAACAGATGAAGAGCTATACCATGTACTTGGATAGGAAGAATCAATATTATGAAAATGACTATACTACCCAAAGCAATCTACATGTTCAGTGCAATCCCTCTCAAATTACCAATGGCAATTTCTTTACAAAACCAGAACAAAAAATCTTAAAATGTGTATGGAGACACAAAACTCCCCGAGTGGCCAAAGCAGTTTGATGAAAAAAGAAAAAGGAGCTGGAGGAATCAGGCTCCGTGACTTCGCACTGTACTACAAAGCTACAGTAAGCAAGACAGCATCAGACTTGCACCAAAACGGAAATATAGATCAATGCAACAGGATAGAAAGCCCAGAGATAAAGCCACACGCCTATGCTCAACTAATCTTTGACAAAGGGGGCACAGATACACAATGGAGAAGAGACTGTCTCTTGAATACGTGGTGCTGGGGAAACTGGACAGAGACATGTAAAACAATAAGATTGGAACACTCCCAAACACCGTACACAAAAATTAATACAAATTGGAACAGAGACCCAAACTTAAGTCTGGACACTCTAAAACTCGTAGAGGAAAACCTAGGAAGAACGTCGTTGGACATAAAACACTAGAAGATCTTTTGTAATCCTCCTGCTAGAGTCCTGGAAATAAAAACAGAAATATACAAGTGGGACCTCAGTAACCTTAAAAGATTTTGCTAAGCACAGGAAACTATGAGAAAGAAGAACACACAACCCACAGAATGGGAAAAATATTTACATACAAATCAGCGGTCTGAGGATCAATCTCAAAAATATGTAAACAGCACATGCTGCTTGATATTTAAAAAACCAACGACCCAATCTAAAAATGGGCAAAAGTCCTAAACAGACTATTCTCCACAGAAGACATACAGGTGGCCAACAAGCAGATAAAAACCTGCTCAACATCACTAATTATTATAGAGATGCACATCAAAACTACACTGAGGTATCACCTCACACCATTTAGAACGGTCACCATCAGAAAATCAAGAAGAAAAACTGCTGGGCACGCTGTGGAGAAAAGAGAACACACTTGCACTCTTGGTGGGAGTGTAAATTGATAGAGCCACTAGGGAGGGAAGCAAGGAGATTCCTTGAAAAATTGAAAATAGAAATAACATATGACTCAGCCATCGCACACCAGGGCATAAGCCCAGAGAAGAGCATAGTTCTAAAACGCACAGGCACCCCAAAGCTCAGTGCAGCACTATTTACAACAGCCAGGTCATGGAAACAACTTAAATGGCCACCCAAAGACGAATGGATAAAGAAGATGTGGTACCTATATACCGTGGAATATTATACAGCCACGAAAAGGAACTATGTTGGTTCATTTGTACAGGTGTGGATAGATCTAGACACTGTCATACAGAGTGAAGTCAGTCAGAAAGAGAAAATCGGAGATCGTATATAAAAGCACATATATTCAACCTAGAGAAACGGTACAGATGAACCAGTGTACAGGACAGAATTGATACACAGATGTGGAGAAGTAACGTATGGCCACCAAGGGGGGAAAGTGGCGGGGTTGGTGGTGGCTGTGTGATGAATTCGGAGAGTGGGATTGACATATATACAGTAATATGTATCAGATGGATAACTAATAAGAACCGCTGTATCAAAAAATGAAGTAAGATTGCAAAGTTCACAAACCAATAAGATCAAAGGAAGAAGTTGTGTCCATGTGAACCAATCATTTACTCCATAGAAAACAAACTCTGAAGGTAGATGGCACTGTCAATAAAAAGGTAGAAAAAGAAGAAAGAAATGACTGAAACAGCAACAAAGAAAACAATATCAAAGATCAAAAAAACAAAAAGCTGGTTCTTTGAGAAGATAAACCATATGGATAAATCCTTAGCCAGATGCATCAAGATAAAGAGGGAGAGGACTGAAATCAATAAAATTAGAAAGGTAAAAGAAGTTACCACGGACAACACAGAAATACAAAACGTTGTAAGAGACTACTGCAATCAACTCTATGCTAACAGAATGGACAATCTGGAAGAAATGGACAAATTCTTAGGAAGGTACGACCTTCCAAGGCTGAAGCAGGAAAAAAATCGAAAATATGAACAGACCCAGTACGAGTAATGAACTTGAAACTCTGATTACAAATCGTCCAACAAACAAAAGTCCAGGACCAGATGGCTTCACAGGTTATTTCTATCCAACACGTAGAAAAGAGCTAACACCCACCTTTCTCAAACTCTTCCAAACTATTGGCGTGGAAGGAACACTCTGAAACTCTTCCTGTGAGGCCACCGTCACCCTGTTGGGAAAACCAGACAAAGATAGTAGGAAAGAGAGTTACATCCCGATATCACTGATGAACTCAGATGCAAAGCGGCTCAACAAAATAGCAGCAACAGAATCCAACACCACGTTAAAAGTATCATAACGCACCATCAAGTGGGATTTTTCCCAGGGATGCAAGGATTCTTCAATACACGCAAATCAACGTGATTCCCCCTATTGACAAATTGAAGAGGAAAAAGCATATGATCAAGTCACTGGATGCAGAAAAGCTTGTGACAAATGTCAACACACATTTGTGATATAAAGCCTCCAGGACGTGGGCTTAGAGGGAACCTCACTCAACTTAATCAAGGATGTATACAACAAACCCGCAGCAAACATTTTCAGTGGTGAAGAACTGAAAGCATGTCCTCTAAGATCAGGAACAAGACAAGGATGGCCACTCTCACCACTATTATTCAACATAGTTTTGGAACTTCTAGCCACGGGAATCAGAGCAGCAAAGGAAAGAAAAGGAAGACAAACTGGAAAAGAAGTCACAATGCCACTCTTTGCACATGACATGATTCTATACGTAGAGAATCCTAAAGATGCCACCGTAAAACTAGTAGAGCTAATCCATGGATTTGGCAACGTTGCAGGACACAAAATTAATGCACAGAAATCCCTTGCATTCCTATTCATTAAGGAAGAAAAAAAGAAAGAGAAATTAAAGAAGGACTCCCATTTACCCCTGCAAGTAAAGGAATAAAATACCTAGGAATAAACCTACCTAGGGAGACAGAAAACCTGTATACAGAAAAGTATAAGACACTGATGAATGAAACTGAGGATGGTACAAACAGATGAAGAGCTATACCATGTACTTGGATAGGAAGAATCAATATTATGAAAATGACTATACTACCCAAAGCAATCTACATGTTCAGTGCAATCCCTCTCAAATTACCAATGGCAATTTCTTTACAAAACCAGAACAAAAAATCTTAAAATGTGTATGGAGACACAAAACTCCCCGAGTGGCCAAAGCAGTTTGATGAAAAAAGAAAAAGGAGCTGGAGGAATCAGGCTCCGTGACTTCGCACTGTACTACAAAGCTACAGTAAGCAAGACAGCATCAGACTTGCACCAAAACGGAAATATAGATCAATGCAACAGGATAGAAAGCCCAGAGATAAAGCCACACGCCTATGCTCAACTAATCTTTGACAAAGGGGGCACAGATACACAATGGAGAAGAGACTGTCTCTTGAATACGTGGTGCTGGGGAAACTGGACAGAGACATGTAAAACAATAAGATTGGAACACTCCCAAACACCGTACACAAAAATTAATACAAATTGGAACAGAGACCCAAACTTAAGTCTGGACACTCTAAAACTCGTAGAGGAAAACCTAGGAAGAACGTCGTTGGACATAAAACACTAGAAGATCTTTTGTAATCCTCCTGCTAGAGTCCTGGAAATAAAAACAGAAATATACAAGTGGGACCTCAGTAACCTTAAAAGATTTTGCTAAGCACAGGAAACTATGAGAAAGAAGAACACACAACCCACAGAATGGGAAAAATATTTACATACAAATCAGCGGTCTGAGGATCAATCTCAAAAATATGTAAACAGCACATGCTGCTTGATATTTAAAAAACCAACAACCCAATCTAAAAATGGGCAAAAGTCCTAAACAGACTATTCTCCACAGAAGACATACAGGTGGCCAACAAGCAGATAAAAACCTGCTCAACATCACTAATTATTATAGAGATGCACATCAAAACTACACTGAGGTATCACCTCACACCATTTAGAACGGTCACCATCAGAAAATCAAGAAGAAAAACTGCTGGGCACGCTGTGGAGAAAAGAGAACACACTTGCACTCTTGGTGGGAGTGTAAATTGATAGAGCCACTAGGGAGGGAAGCAACGAGATTCCTTGAAAAACTGAAAATAGAAATAACATATGACTCAGCCATCGCACACCAGGGCATAAGCCCAGAGAAGAGCATAGTTCTAAAACGCACAGGCACCCCAAAGTTCAGTGCAGCACTATTTACAACAGCCAGGTCATGGAAACAACTTAAATGGCCACCCAAAGACGAATGGATAAAGAAGATGTGGTACCTATATACCGTGGAATATTATACAGCCACGAAAAGGAACTATGTTGGTTCATTTGTACAGGTGTGGATAGATCTAGACACTGTCATACAGAGTGAAGTCAGTCAGAAAGAGAAAATCGGATATCGTATATAAAAGCACATATATTCAACCTAGAGAAACGGTACAGATGAACCAGTGTACAGGACAGAATTGATACACAGATGTGGAGAAGTAACGTATGGCCACCAAGGGGGGAAAGTGGCGGGGTTGGTGGTGGCTGTGTGATGAATTCGGAGAGTGGGATTGACATATATACAGTAATATGTATCAGATGGATAACTAATAAGAACCGCTGTATCAAAAAATGAAGTAAGATTGCAAAGTTCACAAACCAATAAGATCAAAGGAAGAAGTTGTGTCCATGTGAACCAATCATTTACTCCATAGAAAACAAACTCTGAAGGTAGATGGCACTGTCAATAAAAAGGTAGAAAAAGAAGAAAGAAATGACTGAAACAGCAACAAAGAAAACAATATCAAAGATCAAAAAAACAAAAAGCTGGTTCTTTGAGAAGATAAACCATATGGATAAATCCTTAGCCAGATGCATCAAGATAAAGAGGGAGAGGACTGAAATCAATAAAATTAGAAAGGTAAAAGAAGTTACCACGGACAACACAGAAATACAAAACGTTGTAAGAGACTACTGCAATCAACTCTATGCTAACAGAATGGACAATCTGGAAGAAATGGACAAATTGTTAGGAAGGTACGACCTTCCAAGGCTGAAGCAGGAAAAAATCGAAAATATGAACAGACCCAGTACGAGTAATGAACTTGAAACTCTGATTACAAATCGTCCAACAAACAAAAGTCCAGGACCAGATGGCTTCACAGGTTATCTCTATCCAACACGTAGAAAAGAGCTAACACCCACCTTTCTCAAACTCTTCCAAACTATTGGCGTGGAAGGAACACTCTGAAACTCTTCCTGTGAGGCCACCGTCACCCTGTTGGGAAAACCAGACAAAGATAGTAGGAAAGAGAGTTACATCCCGATATCACTGATGAACTCAGATGCAAAGCGGCTCAACAAAATAGCAGCAACAGAATCCAACACCACGTTAAAAGTATCATAACGCACCATCAAGTGGGATTTTTCCCAGGGATGCAAGGATTCTTCAATACACGCAAATCAACGTGATTCCCCCTATTGACAAATTGAAGAGGAAAAAGCATATGATCAAGTCACTGGATGCAGAAAAGCTTGTGACAAATGTCAACACACATTTGTGATATAAAGTCTCCAGGACGTGGGCTTAGAGGGAACCTCACTCAACTCAATCAAGGACGTATACAACAAACCCGCAGCAAACATTTTCAGTGGTGAAGAACTGAAAGCATGTCCTCTAAGATCAGGAACAAGACAAGGACAGCCACTCTCACCACTATCACTCAACGTAGTTTTGGTACTTTTAGCCACGGGAATCAGAGCAGCAAAGGAAAGAAAAGGAAGACAAACTGGAATAGAAGAAGTCACAATGCCACTCTTTGCACATGACATGATTCTATACTTAGAGAATCCTAAAGATGCCACCGTAAAACTAGTAGAGCTAATCCATGGATTTGCAAACGTTGCAGGACACAAAATAAATGCACAGAAATCCCTTGCATTCCTATTCATTAAGGAAGAAAAAAAGAAAGAGAAATTAAAGAAGGACTCCCATTTACCCCTGCAAGTAAAGGAATAAAATACCTAGGAATAAACCTACCTAGGGAGACAGAAAACCTGTATACAGAAAAGTATAAGACACTGATGAATGAAACTGAGGATGGTACAAACAGATGAAGAGCTATACCATGTACTTGGATAGGAAGAATCAATATTATGAAAATGACTATACTACCCAAAGCAATCTACATGTTCAGTGCAATCCCTCTCAAATTACCAATGGCAATTTCTTTACAAAACCAGAACAAAAAATCTTAAAATGTGTATGGAGACACAAAACTCCCCGAGTGGCCAAAGCAGTTTGATGAAAAAAGAAAAAGGAGCTGGAGGAATCAGGCTCCGTGACTTCGCACTGTACTACAAAGCTACAGTAAGCAAGACAGCATCAGACTTGCACCAAAACGGAAATATAGATCAATGCAACAGGATAGAAAGCCCAGAGATAAAGCCACACGCCTATGCTCAACTAATCTTTGACAAAGGGGGCACAGATACACAATGGAGAAGAGACTGTCTCTTGAATACGTGGTGCTGGGGAAACTGGACAGAGACATGTAAAACAATAAGATTAGAACACTCCCAAACACCGTACACAAAAATTAATACAAATTGGAACAGAGACCCAAACTTAAGTCTGGACACTCTAAAACTCGTAGAGGAAAACCTAGGAAGAACGTCGTTGGACATAAAACACTAGAAGATCTTTTGTAATCCTCCTGCTAGAGTCCTGGAAATAAAAACAGAAATATACAAGTGGGACCTCAGTAACCTTAAAAGATTTTGCTAAGCACAGGAAACTATGAGAAAGAAGAACACACAACCCACAGAATGGGAAAAATATTTACATACAAATCAGCGGTCTGAGGATCAATCTCAAAAATATGTAAACAGCACATGCTGCTTGATATTTAAAAAACCAACAACCCAATCTAAAAATGGGCAAAAGTCCTAAACAGACTATTCTCCACAGAAGACATACAGGTGGCCAACAAGCAGATAAAAACCTGCTCAACATCACTAATTATTATAGAGATGCACATCAAAACTACACTGAGGTATCACCTCACACCATTTAGAACGGTCACCATCAGAAAATCAAGAAGAAAAACTGCTGGGCACGGTGTGGAGAAAAGAGAACACACTTGCACTCTTGGTGGGAGTGTAAATTGATAGAGCCACTAGGGAGGGAAGCAAGGAGATTCCTTGAAAAACTGAAAATAGAAATAACATATGACTCAGCCATCGCACACCAGGGCATAAGCCCAGAGAAGAGCATAGTTCTAAAACGCACAGGCACCCCAAAGTTCAGTGCAGCACTATTTACAACAGCCAGGTCATGGAAACAACTTAAATGGCCACCCAAAGACGAATGGATAAAGAAGATGTGGTACCTATATACCGTGGAATATTATACAGCCACGAAAAGGAACTATGTTGGTTCATTTGTACAGGTGTGGATAGATCTAGACACTGTCATACAGAGTGAAGTCAGTCAGAAAGAGAAAATCGGAGATCGTATATAAAAGCACATATATTCAACCTAGAGAAACGGTACAGATGAACCAGTGTACAGGACAGAATTGATACACAGATGTGGAGAAGTAACGTATGGCCACCAAGGGGGGAAAGTGGCGGGGTTGGTGGTGGCTGTGTGATGAATTCGGAGAGTGGGATTGACATATATACAGTAATATGTATCAGATGGATAACTAATAAGAACCGCTGTATCAAAAAATGAAGTAAGATTGCAAAGTTCACAAACCAATAAGATCAAAGGAAGAAGTTGTGTCCATGTGAACCAATCATTTACTCCATAGAAAACAAACTCTGAAGGTAGATGGCACTGTCAATAAAAAGGTAGAAAAAGAAGAAAGAAATGACTGAAACAGCAACAAAGAAAACAATATCAAAGATCAAAAAAACAAAAAGCTGGTTCTTTGAGAAGATAAACCATATGGATAAATCCTTAGCCAGATGCATCAAGATAAAGAGGGAGAGGACTGAAATCAATAAAATTAGAAAGGTAAAAGAAGTTACCACGGACAACACAGAAATACAAAACGTTGTAAGAGACTACTGCAATCAACTCTATGCTAACAGAATGGACAATCTGGAAGAAATGGACAAATTCTTAGGAAGGTACGACCTTCCAAGGCTGAAGCAGGAAAAAAATCGAAAATATGAACAGACCCAGTACGAGTAATGAACTTGAAACTCTGATTACAAATCGTCCAACAAACAAAAGTCCAGGACCAGATGGCTTCACAGGTTATTTCTATCCAACACGTAGAAAAGAGCTAACACCCACCTTTCTCAAACTCTTCCAAACTATTGGCGTGGAAGGAACACTCTGAAACTCTTCCTGTGAGGCCACCGTCACCCTGTTGGGAAAACCAGACAAAGATAGTAGGAAAGAGAGTTACATCCCGATATCACTGATGAACTCAGATGCAAAGCGGCTCAACAAAATAGCAGCAACAGAATCCAACACCACGTTAAAAGTATCATAACGCACCATCAAGTGGGATTTTTCCCAGGGATGCAAGGATTCTTCAATACACGCAAATCAACGTGATTCCCCCTATTGACAAATTGAAGAGGAAAAAGCATATGATCAAGTCACTGGATGCAGAAAAGCTTGTGACAAATGTCAACACACATTTGTGATATAAAGCCTCCAGGACGTGGGCTTAGAGGGAACCTCACTCAACTTAATCAAGGACGTATACAACAAACCCGCAGCAAACATTTTCAGTGGTGAAGAACTGAAAGCATATCCTCTAAGATCAGGAACAAGACAAGGATGGCCACTCTCACCACTATTATTCAACATAGTTTTGGAACTTCTAGCCACGGGAATCAGAGCAGCAAAGGAAAGAAAAGGAAGACAAACTGGAAAAGAAGTCACAATGCCACTCTTTGCACATGACATGATTCTATACGTAGAGAATCCTAAAGATGCCACCGTAAAACTAGTAGAGCTAATCCATGGATTTGGCAACGTTGCAGGACACAAAATTAATGCACAGAAATCCCTTGCATTCCTATTCATTAAGGAAGAAAAAAAGAAAGAGAAATTAAAGAAGGACTCCCATTTACCCCTGCAAGTAAAGGAATAAAATACCTAGGAATAAACCTACCTAGGGAGACAGAAAACCTGTATACAGAAAAGGATAAGACACTGATGAATGAAACTGAGGATGATACAAACAGATGAAGAGCTATACCATGTACTTGGATAGGAAGAATCAATATTATGAAAATGACTATACTACCCAAAGCAATCTACATGTTCAGTGCAATCCCTCTCAAATTACCAATGGCAATTTCTTTACAAAACCAGAACAAAAAATCTTAAAATGTGTATGGAGACACAAAACTCCCCGAGTGGCCAAAGCAGTTTGATGAAAAAAAAAAAAAATAGCTGGAGGAATCAGGCTCCGTGACTTCGCACTGTACTACAAAGCTACAGTAAGCAAGACAGCATCAGACTGGCACCAAAACGGAAATATAGATCAATGCAACAGGATAGAAAGCCCAGAGATAAAGCCACACGCCTATGCTCAACTAATCTCTGACAAATGGGGCACAGATACACAATGGAGAAGAGACTGTCTCTTGAATACGTGGTGCTGGGGAAACTGGACAGAGACATGTAAAACAATAAGATTAGAACACTCCCAAACACCATACACAAAAATTAATACAAATTGTAACACAGACCCAAACTTAAGTGTGGACACTGTAAAACTCGTAGAGGAAAACCTAGGAAGAACGTCGTTGGACATAAAACACTAGAAGATGTTTTGTAATCCTCCTGCTAGAGTCCTGGAAATAAAAACAGAAATATACAAGTGGGACCTCAGTAACCTTAAAAGATTTTGCTAAGCACAGGAAACTATGAGAAAGAAGAACACACAACCCACAGAATGGGAAAAATATTTACATACAAATCAGCGGTCTGAGGATCAATCTCAAAAATATGTAAACAGCACATGCTGCCTTGATATTTAAAAAATCAACAACCCAATCTAAAAATGGGCAGAATTCCTAAACAGACTATTCTCCACAGAAGACATACAGGTGGCCAACAAGCAGATAAAAACCTGCTCAACATCACTAATTATTATAGAGATGCACATCAAAACTACACTGAGGTATCACCTCACACCATTTAGAACGGTCACCATCAGAAAATCAAGAAGAAAAACTGCTGGGCACGCTGTGGAGAAAAGAGAACACACTTGCACTCTTGGTGGGAGTGTAAATTGATAGAGCCACTAGGGAGGGAAGCAAGGAGATTCCTTGAAAAACTGAAAATAGAAATAACATATGACTCAGCCATCGCACACCAGGGCATAAGCCCAGAGAAGAGCATAGTTCTAAAACGCACAGGCACCCCAAAGTTCAGTGCAGCACTATTTACAACAGCCAGGTCATGGAAACAACTTAAATGGCCACCCAAAGACGAATGGATAAAGAAGATGTGGTACCTATATACCGTGGAATATTATACAGCCACGAAAAGGAACTATGTTGGTTCATTTGTACAGGTGTGGATAGATCTAGACACTGTCATACAGTGTGAAGTCAGTCAGAAAGAGAAAATCGGATATCGTATATAAAAGCACATATATTCAACCTAGAGAAACGGTACAGATGAACCAGTGTACAGGACAGAATTGATACACAGATGTGGAGAAGTAACGTATGGCCACCAAGGGGGGAAAGTGGCGGGGTTGGTGGTGGCTGTGTGATGAATTCGGAGAGTGGGATTGACATATATACAGTAATATGTATCAGATGGATAACTAATAAGAACCGCTGTATCAAAAAATGAAGTAAGATTGCAAAGTTCACAAACCAATAAGATCAAAGGAAGAAGTTGTGTCCATGTGAACCAATCATTTACTCCATAGAAAACAAACTCCGAAGTTAGATGGCACTGTCAATAAAAAGGTAGAAAAAGAAGAAAGAAATGACTGAAACAGCAACAAAGAAAACAATATCAAAGATCAAAAAAACAAAAAGCTGGTTCTTTGAGAAGATAAACCATATGGATAAATCCTTAGCCAGATGCATCAAGATAAAGAGGGAGAGGACTGAAATCAATAAAATTAGAAAGGTAAAAGAAGTTACCACGGACAACACAGAAATACAAAACGTTGTAAGAGACTACTGCAATCAACTCTATGCTAACAGAATGGACAATCTGGAAGAAATGGACAAATTCTTAGGAAGGTACGACCTTCCAAGGCTGAAGCAGGAAAAAAATCGAAAATATGAACAGACCCAGTACGAGTAATGAACTTGAAACTCTGATTACAAATCGTCCAACAAACAAAAGTCCAGGACCAGATGGCTTCACAGGTTATTTCTATCCAACACGTAGAAAAGAGCTAACACCCACCTTTCTCAAACTCTTCCAAACTATTGGCGTGGAAGGAACACTCTGAAACTCTTCCTGTGAGGCCACCGTCACCCTGTTGGGAAAACCAGACAAAGATAGTAGGAAAGAGAGTTACATCCCGATATCACTGATGAACTCAGATGCAAAGCGGCTCAACAAAATAGCAGCAACAGAATCCAACACCACGTTAAAAGTATCATAACGCACCATCAAGTGGGATTTTTCCCAGGGATGCAAGGATTCTTCAATACACGCAAATCAACGTGATTCCCCCTATTGACAAATTGAAGAGGAAAAAGCATATGATCAAGTCACTGGATGCAGAAAAGCTTGTGACAAATGTCAACACACATTTGTGATATAAAGCCTCCAGGACGTGGGCTTAGAGGGAACCTCACTCAACTTAATCAAGGACGTATACAACAAACCCGCAGCAAACATTTTCAGTGGTGAAGAACTGAAAGCATGTCCTCTAAGATCAGGAACAAGACAAGGATGGCCACTCTCACCACTATTATTCAACATAGTTTTGGAACTTCTAGCCACGGGAATCAGAGCAGCAAAGGAAAGAAAAGGAAGACAAACTGGAAAAGAAGTCACAATGCCACTCTTTGCACATGACATGATTCTATACGTAGAGAATCCTAAAGATGCCACCGTAAAACTAGTAGAGCTAATCCATGGATTTGGCAACGTTGCAGGACACAAAATTAATGCACAGAAATCCCTTGCATTCCTATTCATTAAGGAAGAAAAAAAGAAAGAGAAATTAAAGAAGGACTCCCATTTACCCCTGCAAGTAAAGGAATAAAATACCTAGGAATAAACCTACCTAGGGAGACAGAAAACCTGTATACAGAAAAGGATAAGACACTGATGAATGAAACTGAGGATGATACAAACAGATGAAGAGCTATACCATGTACTTGGATAGGAAGAATCAATATCATGAAAATGACTATACTACCCAAAGCAATCTACATGTTCAGTGCAATCCCTCTCAAATTACCAATGGCAATTTCTTTACAAAACCAGAACAAAAAATCTTAAAATGTGTATGGAGACACAAAACTCCCCGAGTGGCCAAAGCAGTTTGATGAAAAAAAAAAAAAATAGCTGGAGGAATCAGGCTCCGTGACTTCGCACTGTACTACAAAGCTACAGTAAGCAAGACAGCATCAGACTGGCACCAAAACGGAAATATAGATCAATGCAACAGGATAGAAAGCCCAGAGATAAAGCCTCACGCCTATGCTCAACTAATCTCTGACAAATGGGACACAGATACACAATGGAGAAGAGACTGTCTCTTGAATACATGGTGCTGGGGAAACTGGACAGAGACATGTAAAACAATAAGATTAGAACACTCCCAAACACCGTACACAAAAATTAATACAAATTGGAACACAGACCCAAACTTAAGTCTGGACACTCTAAAACTCGTAGAGGAAAACCTAGGAAGAACGTCGTTGGACATAAAACACTAGAAGATGTTTTGTAATCCTCCTGCTAGAGTCCTGGAAATAAAAACAGAAATATACAAGTGGGACCTCAGTAACCTTAAAAGATTTTGCTAAGCACAGGAAACTATGAGAAAGAAGAACACACAACCCACAGAATGGGAAAAATATTTACATACAAATCAGCGGTCTGAGGATCAATCTCAAAAATATGTAAACAGCACATGCTGCCTTGATATTTAAAAAACCAACAACCCAATCTAAAAATGGGCAGAATTCCTAAACAGACTATTCTCCACAGAAGACATACAGGTGGCCAACAAGCAGATAAAAACCTGCTCAACATCACTAATTATTATAGAGATGCACATCAAAACTACACTGAGGTATCACCTCACACCATTTAGAACGGTCATCATCAGAAAATCAAGAAGAAAAACTGCTGGGCACGCTGTGGAGAAAAGAGAACACACTTGCACTCTTGGTGGGAGTGTAAATTGATAGAGCCACTAGGGAGGGAAGCAAGGAGATTCCTTGAAAAACTGAAAATAGAAATAACATATGACTCAGCCATCGCACACCAGGGCATAAGCCCAGAGAAGAGCATAGTTCTAAAACGCACAGGCACCCCAAAGTTCAGTGCAGCACTATTTACAACAGCCAGGTCATGGAAACAACTTAAATGGCCACCCAAAGACGAATGGATAAAGAAGATGTGGTACCTATATACCGTGGAATATTATACAGCCACGAAAAGGAACTATGTTGGTTCATTTGTACAGGTGTGGATAGATCTAGACACTGTCATACAGAGTGAAGTCAGTCAGAAAGAGAAAATCGGAGATCGTATATAAAAGCACATATATTCAACCTAGAGAAACGGTACAGATGAACCAGTGTACAGGACAGAATTGATACACAGATGTGGAGAAGTAACGTATGGCCACCAAGGGGGGAAAGTGGCGGGGTTGGTGGTGGCTGTGTGATGAATTCGGAGAGTGGGATTGACATATATACAGTAATATGTATCAGATGGATAACTAATAAGAACCGCTGTATCAAAAAATGAAGTAAGATTGCAAAGTTCACAAACCAATAAGATCAAAGGAAGAAGTTGTGTCCATGTGAACCAATCATTTACTCCATAGAAAACAAACTCTGAAGGTAGATGGCACTGTCAATAAAAAGGTAGAAAAAGAAGAAAGAAATGACTGAAACAGCAACAAAGAAAACAATATCAAAGATCAAAAAAACAAAAAGCTGGTTCTTTGAGAAGATAAACCATATGGATAAATCCTTAGCCAGATGCATCAAGATAAAGAGGGAGAGGACTGAAATCAATAAAATTAGAAAGGTAAAAGAAGTTACCACGGACAACACAGAAATACAAAACGTTGTAAGAGACTACTGCAATCAACTCTATGCTAACAGAATGGACAATCTGGAAGAAATGGACAAATTCTTAGGAAGGTACGACCTTCCAAGGCTGAAGCAGGAAAAAATCGAAAATATGAACAGACCCAGTACGAGTAATGAACTTGAAACTCTGATTACAAATCGTCCAACAAACAAAAGTCCAGGACCAGATGGCTTCACAGGTTATTTCTATCCAACACGTAGAAAAGAGCTAACACCCACCTTTCTCAAACTCTTCCAAACTATTGGCGTGGAAGGAACACTCTGAAACTCTTCCTGTGAGGCCACCGTCACCCTGTTGGGAAAACCAGACAAAGATAGTAGGAAAGAGAGTTACATCCCGATATCACTGATGAACTCAGATGCAAAGCGGCTCAACAAAATAGCAGCAACAGAATCCAACACCACGTTAAAAGTATCATAACTCACCATCAAGTGGGATTTTTCCCAGGGATGCAAGGATTCTTCAATACACGCAAATCAACGTGATTCCCCCTATTGACAAATTGAAGAGGAAAAAGCATATGATCAAGTCACTGGATGCAGAAAAGCTTGTGACAAATGTCAACACACATTTGTGATATAAAGCCTCCAGGACGTGGGCTTAGAGGGAACCTCACTCAACTTAATCAAGGACGTATACAACAAACCCGCAGCAAACATTTTCAGTGGTGAAGAACTGAAAGCATGTCCTCTAAGATCAGGAACAAGACAAGGATGGCCACTCTCACCACTATTATTCAACATAGTTTTGGAACTTCTAGCCACGGGAATCAGAGCAGCAAAGGAAAGAAAAGGAAGACAAACTGGAAAAGAAGTCACAATGCCACTCTTTGCACATGACATGATTCTATACGTAGAGAATCCTAAAGATGCCACCGTAAAACTAGTAGAGCTAATCCATGGATTTGGCAACGTTGCAGGACACAAAATTAATGCACAGAAATCCCTTGCATTCCTATTCATTAAGGAAGAAAAAAAGAAAGAGAAATTAAAGAAGGACTCCCATTTACCCCTGCAAGTAAAGGAATAAAATACCTAGGAATAAACCTACCTAGGGAGACAGAAAACCTGTATACAGAAAAGGATAAGACACTGATGAATGAAACTGAGGATGATACAAACAGATGAAGAGCTATACCATGTACTTGGATAGGAAGAATCAATATCATGAAAATGACTATACTACCCAAAGCAATCTACATGTTCAGTGCAATCCCTCTCAAATTACCAATGGCAATTTCTTTACAAAACCAGAACAAAAAATCTTAAAATGTGTATGGAGACACAAAACTCCCCGAGTGGCCAAAGCAGTTTGATGAAAAAAAAAAAAAAAAATAGCTGGAGGAATCAGGCTCCGTGACTTCGCACTGTACTACAAAGCTACAGTAAGCAAGACAGCATCAGACTGGCACCAAAACGGAAATATAGATCAATGCAACAGGATAGAAAGCCCAGAGATAAAGCCTCACGCCTATGCTCAACTAATCTCTGACAAATGGGGCACAGATACACAATGGAGAAGAGACTGTCTCTTGAATACATGGTGCTGGGGAAACTGGACAGAGACATGTAAAACAATAAGATTAGAACACTCCCAAACACCGTACACAAAAATTAATACAAATTGGAACACAGACCCAAACTTAAGTCTGGACACTGTAAAACTCGTAGAGGAAAACCTAGGAAGAACGTCGTTGGACATAAAACACTAGAAGATGTTTTGTAATCCTCCTGCTAGAGTCCTGGAAATAAAAACAGAAATATACAAGTGGGACCTCAGTAACCTTAAAAGATTTTGCTAAGCACAGGAAACTATGAGAAAGAAGAACACACAACCCACAGAATGGGAAAAATATTTACATACAAATCAGCGGTCTGAGGATCAATCTCAAAAATATGTAAACAGCACATGCTGCTTGATATTTAAAAAACCAACGACCCAATCTAAAAATGGGCAAAAGTCCTAAACAGACTATTCTCCACAGAAGACATACAGGTGGCCAACAAGCAGATAAAAACCTGCTCAACATCACTAATTATTATAGAGATGCACATCAAAACTACACTGAGGTATCACCTCACACCATTTAGAACGGTCACCATCAGAAAATCAAGAAGAAAAACTGCTGGGCACGCTGTGGAGAAAAGAGAACACACTTGCACTCTTGGTGGGAGTGTAAATTGATAGAGCCACTAGGGAGGGAAGCAAGGAGATTCCTTGAAAAATTGAAAATAGAAATAACATATGACTCAGCCATCGCACACCAGGGCATAAGCCCAGAGAAGAGCATAGTTCTAAAACGCACAGGCACCCCAAAGCTCAGTGCAGCACTATTTACAACAGCCAGGTCATGGAAACAACTTAAATGGCCACCCAAAGACGAATGGATAAAGAAGATGTGGTACCTATATACCGTGGAATATTATACAGCCACGAAAAGGAACTATGTTGGTTCATTTGTACAGGTGTGGATAGATCTAGACACTGTCATACAGAGTGAAGTCAGTCAGAAAGAGAAAATCGGAGATCGTATATAAAAGCACATATATTCAACCTAGAGAAACGGTACAGATGAACCAGTGTACAGGACAGAATTGATACACAGATGTGGAGAAGTAACGTATGGCCACCAAGGGGGGAAAGTGGCGGGGTTGGTGGTGGCTGTGTGATGAATTCGGAGAGTGGGATTGACATATATACAGTAATATGTATCAGATGGATAACTAATAAGAACCGCTGTATCAAAAAATGAAGTAAGATTGCAAAGTTCACAAACCAATAAGATCAAAGGAAGAAGTTGTGTCCATGTGAACCAATCATTTACTCCATAGAAAACAAACTCTGAAGGTAGATGGCACTGTCAATAAAAAGGTAGAAAAAGAAGAAAGAAATGACTGAAACAGCAACAAAGAAAACAATATCAAAGATCAAAAAAACAAAAAGCTGGTTCTTTGAGAAGATAAACCATATGGATAAATCCTTAGCCAGATGCATCAAGATAAAGAGGGAGAGGACTGAAATCAATAAAATTAGAAAGGTAAAAGAAGTTACCACGGACAACACAGAAATACAAAACGTTGTAAGAGACTACTGCAATCAACTCTATGCTAACAGAATGGACAATCTGGAAGAAATGGACAAATTCTTAGGAAGGTACGACCTTCCAAGGCTGAAGCAGGAAAAAAATCGAAAATATGAACAGACCCAGTACGAGTAATGAACTTGAAACTCTGATTACAAATCGTCCAACAAACAAAAGTCCAGGACCAGATGGCTTCACAGGTTATTTCTATCCAACACGTAGAAAAGAGCTAACACCCACCTTTCTCAAACTCTTCCAAACTATTGGCGTGGAAGGAACACTCTGAAACTCTTCCTGTGAGGCCACCGTCACCCTGTTGGGAAAACCAGACAAAGATAGTAGGAAAGAGAGTTACATCCCGATATCACTGATGAACTCAGATGCAAAGCGGCTCAACAAAATAGCAGCAACAGAATCCAACACCACGTTAAAAGTATCATAACGCACCATCAAGTGGGATTTTTCCCAGGGATGCAAGGATTCTTCAATACACGCAAATCAACGTGATTCCCCCTATTGACAAATTGAAGAGGAAAAAGCATATGATCAAGTCACTGGATGCAGAAAAGCTTGTGACAAATGTCAACACACATTTGTGATATAAAGCCTCCAGGACGTGGGCTTAGAGGGAACCTCACTCAACTTAATCAAGGACGTATACAACAAACCCGCAGCAAACATTTTCAGTGGTGAAGAACTGAAAGCATGTCCTCTAAGATCAGGAACAAGACAAGGATGGCCACTCTCACCACTATTATTCAACATAGTTTTGGAACTTCTAGCCACGGGAATCAGAGCAGCAAAGGAAAGAAAAGGAAGACAAACTGGAAAAGAAGTCACAATGCCACTCTTTGCACATGACATGATTCTATACGTAGAGAATCCTAAAGATGCCACCGTAAAACTAGTAGAGCTAATCCATGGATTTGGCAACGTTGCAGGACACAAAATTAATGCACAGAAATCCCTTGCATTCCTATTCATTAAGGAAGAAAAAAAGAAAGAGAAATTAAAGAAGGACTCCCATTTACCCCTGCAAGTAAAGGAATAAAATACCTAGGAATAAACCTACCTAGGGAGACAGAAAACCTGTATACAGAAAAGTATAAGACACTGATGAATGAAACTGAGGATGGTACAAACAGATGAAGAGCTATACCATGTACTTGGATAGGAAGAATCAATATTATGAAAATGACTATACTACCCAAAGCAATCTACATGTTCAGTGCAATCCCTCTCAAATTACCAATGGCAATTTCTTTACAAAACCAGAACAAAAAATCTTAAAATGTGTATGGAGACACAAAACTCCCCGAGTGGCCAAAGCAGTTTGATGAAAAAAGAAAAAGGAGCTGGAGGAATCAGGCTCCGTGACTTCGCACTGTACTACAAAGCTACAGTAAGCAAGACAGCATCAGACTTGCACCAAAACGGAAATATAGATCAATGCAACAGGATAGAAAGCCCAGAGATAAAGCCACACGCCTATGCTCAACTAATCTTTGACAAAGGGGGCACAGATACACAATGGAGAAGAGACTGTCTCTTGAATACGTGGTGCTGGGGAAACTGGACAGAGACATGTAAAACAATAAGATTAGAACACTCCCAAACACCGTACACAAAAATTAATACAAATTGGAACAGAGACCCAAACTTAAGTCTGGACACTCTAAAACTCGTAGAGGAAAACCTAGGAAGAACGTCGTTGGACATAAAACACTAGAAGATCTTTTGTAATCCTCCTGCTAGAGTCCTGGAAATAAAAACAGAAATATACAAGTGGGACCTCAGTAACCTTAAAAGATTTTGCTAAGCACAGGAAACTATGAGAAAGAAGAACACACAACCCACAGAATGGGAAAAATATTTACATACAAATCAGCGGTCTGAGGATCAATCTCAAAAATATGTAAACAGCACATGCTGCTTGATATTTAAAAAACCAACAACCCAATCTAAAAATGGGCAAAAGTCCTAAACAGACTATTCTCCACAGAAGACATACAGGTGGCCAACAAGCAGATAAAAACCTGCTCAACATCACTAATTATTATAGAGATGCACATCAAAACTACACTGAGGTATCACCTCACACCATTTAGAACGGTCACCATCAGAAAATCAAGAAGAAAAACTGCTGGGCACGCTGTGGAGAAAAGAGAACACACTTGCACTCTTGGTGGGAGTGTAAATTGATAGAGCCACTAGGGAGGGAAGCAACGAGATTCCTTGAAAAACTGAAAATAGAAATAACATATGACTCAGCCATCGCACACCAGGGCATAAGCCCAGAGAAGAGCATAGTTCTAAAACGCACAGGCACCCCAAAGTTCAGTGCAGCACTATTTACAACAGCCAGGTCATGGAAACAACTTAAATGGCCACCCAAAGACGAATGGATAAAGAAGATGTGGTACCTATATACCGTGGAATATTATACAGCCACGAAAAGGAACTATGTTGGTTCATTTGTACAGGTGTGGATAGATCTAGACACTGTCATACAGAGTGAAGTCAGTCAGAAAGAGAAAATCGGATATCGTATATAAAAGCACATATATTCAACCTAGAGAAACGGTACAGATGAACCAGTGTACAGGACAGAATTGATACACAGATGTGGAGAAGTAACGTATGGCCACCAAGGGGGGAAAGTGGCGGGGTTGGTGGTGGCTGTGTGATGAATTCGGAGAGTGGGATTGACATATATACAGTAATATGTATCAGATGGATAACTAATAAGAACCGCTGTATCAAAAAATGAAGTAAGATTGCAAAGTTCACAAACCAATAAGATCAAAGGAAGAAGTTGTGTCCATGTGAACCAATCATTTACTCCATAGAAAACAAACTCTGAAGGTAGATGGCACTGTCAATAAAAAGGTAGAAAAAGAAGAAAGAAATGACTGAAACAGCAACAAAGAAAACAATATCAAAGATCAAAAAAACAAAAAGCTGGTTCTTTGAGAAGATAAACCATATGGATAAATCCTTAGCCAGATGCATCAAGATAAAGAGGGAGAGGACTGAAATCAATAAAATTAGAAAGGTAAAAGAAGTTACCACGGACAACACAGAAATACAAAACGTTGTAAGAGACTACTGCAATCAACTCTATGCTAACAGAATGGACAATCTGGAAGAAATGGACAAATTGTTAGGAAGGTACGACCTTCCAAGGCTGAAGCAGGAAAAAATCGAAAATATGAACAGACCCAGTACGAGTAATGAACTTGAAACTCTGATTACAAATCGTCCAACAAACAAAAGTCCAGGACCAGATGGCTTCACAGGTTATCTCTATCCAACACGTAGAAAAGAGCTAACACCCACCTTTCTCAAACTCTTCCAAACTATTGGCGTGGAAGGAACACTCTGAAACTCTTCCTGTGAGGCCACCGTCACCCTGTTGGGAAAACCAGACAAAGATAGTAGGAAAGAGAGTTACATCCCGATATCACTGATGAACTCAGATGCAAAGCGGCTCAACAAAATAGCAGCAACAGAATCCAACACCACGTTAAAAGTATCATAACGCACCATCAAGTGGGATTTTTCCCAGGGATGCAAGGATTCTTCAATACACGCAAATCAACGTGATTTACCCTATTGACAAATTGAAGAGGAAAAAGCATATGATCAAGTCACTGGATGCAGAAAAGCTTGTGACAAATGTCAACACACATTTGTGATATAAAGCCTCCAGGACGTGGGCTTAGAGGGAACCTCACTCAACTCAATCAAGGACGTATACAACAAACCCGCAGCAAACATTTTCAGTGGTGAAGAACTGAAAGCATGTCCTCTAAGATCAGGAACAAGACAAGGACAGCCACTCTCACCACTATCACTCAACGTAGTTTTGGTACTTTTAGCCACGGGAATCAGAGCAGCAAAGGAAAGAAAAGGAAGACAAACTGGAATAGAAGAAGTCACAATGCCACTCTTTGCACATGACATGATTCTATACTTAGAGAATCCTAAAGATGCCACCGTAAAACTAGTAGAGCTAATCCATGGATTTGCAAACGTTGCAGGACACAAAATAAATGCACAGAAATCCCTTGCATTCCTATTCATTAAGGAAGAAAAAAAGAAAGAGAAATTAAAGAAGGACTCCCATTTACCCCTGCAAGTAAAGGAATAAAATACCTAGGAATAAACCTACCTAGGGAGACAGAAAACCTGTATACAGAAAAGTATAAGACACTGATGAATGAAACTGAGGATGGTACAAACAGATGAAGAGCTATACCATGTACTTGGATAGGAAGAATCAATATTATGAAAATGACTATACTACCCAAAGCAATCTACATGTTCAGTGCAATCCCTCTCAAATTACCAATGGCAATTTCTTTACAAAACCAGAACAAAAAATCTTAAAATGTGTATGGAGACACAAAACTCCCCGAGTGGCCAAAGCAGTTTGATGAAAAAAGAAAAAGGAGCTGGAGGAATCAGGCTCCGTGACTTCGCACTGTACTACAAAGCTACAGTAAGCAAGACAGCATCAGACTTGCACCAAAACGGAAATATAGATCAATGCAACAGGATAGAAAGCCCAGAGATAAAGCCACACGCCTATGCTCAACTAATCTTTGACAAAGGGGGCACAGATACACAATGGAGAAGAGACTGTCTCTTGAATACGTGGTGCTGGGGAAACTGGACAGAGACATGTAAAACAATAAGATTAGAACACTCCCAAACACCGTACACAAAAATTAATACAAATTGGAACAGAGACCCAAACTTAAGTCTGGACACTCTAAAACTCGTAGAGGAAAACCTAGGAAGAACGTCGTTGGACATAAAACACTAGAAGATCTTTTGTAATCCTCCTGCTAGAGTCCTGGAAATAAAAACAGAAATATACAAGTGGGACCTCAGTAACCTTAAAAGATTTTGCTAAGCACAGGAAACTATGAGAAAGAAGAACACACAACCCACAGAATGGGAAAAATATTTACATACAAATCAGCGGTCTGAGGATCAATCTCAAAAATATGTAAACAGCACATGCTGCTTGATATTTAAAAAACCAACAACCCAATCTAAAAATGGGCAAAAGTCCTAAACAGACTATTCTCCACAGAAGACATACAGGTGGCCAACAAGCAGATAAAAACCTGCTCAACATCACTAATTATTATAGAGATGCACATCAAAACTACACTGAGGTATCACCTCACACCATTTAGAACGGTCACCATCAGAAAATCAAGAAGAAAAACTGCTGGGCACGCTGTGGAGAAAAGAGAACACACTTGCACTCTTGGTGGGAGTGTAAATTGATAGAGCCACTAGGGAGGGAAGCAACGAGATTCCTTGAAAAACTGAAAATAGAAATAACATATGACTCAGCCATCGCACACCAGGGCATAAGCCCAGAGAAGAGCATAGTTCTAAAACGCACAGGCACCCCAAAGTTCAGTGCAGCACTATTTACAACAGCCAGGTCATGGAAACAACTTAAATGGCCACCCAAAGACGAATGGATAAAGAAGATGTGGTACCTATATACCGTGGAATATTATAGAGCCACGAAAAGGAACTATGTTGGTTCATTTGTACAGGTGTGGATAGATCTAGACACTGTCATACAGAGTGAAGTCAGTCAGAAAGAGAAAATCGGAGATCGTATATAAAAGCACATATATTCAACCTAGAGAAACGGTACAGATGAACCAGTGTACAGGACAGAATTGATACACAGATGTGGAGAAGTAACGTATGGCCACCAAGGAGGGAAAGTGGCGGGGTTGGTGGTGGCTGTGTGATGAATTCGGGGAGTGGGATTGACATATATACAGTAATATGTATCAGATGGATAACTAATAAGAACCGCTGTATCAAAAAATGAAGTAAGATTGCAAAGTTCACAAACCAATAAGATCAAAGGAAGAAGTTGTGTCCATGTGAACCAATCATTTACTCCATAGAAAACAAACTCTGAAGGTAGATGGCACTGTCAATAAAAAGGTAGAAAAAGAAGAAAGAAATGACTGAAACAGCAACAAAGAAAACAATATCGAAGATCAAAAAAACAAAAAGCTGGTTCTTTGAGAAGATAAACCATATGGATAAATCCTTAGCCAAATGCATCAAGATAAAGAGGGAGAGGACTGAAATCAATAAAATTAGAAAGGTAAAAGAAGTTACCACGGACAACACAGAAATACAAAACGTTGTAAGAGACTACTGCAATCAACTCTATGCTAACAGAATGGACAATCTGGAAGAAATGGACAAATTGTTAGGAAGGTACGACCTTCCAAGGCTGAAGCAGGAAAAAATCGAAAATATGAACAGACCCAGTACGAGTAATGAACTTGAAACTCTGATTACAAATCGTCCAACAAACAAAAGTCCAGGACCAGATGGCTTCACAGGTTATCTCTATCCAACACGTAGAAAAGAGCTAACACCCACCTTTCTCAAACTCTTCCAAACTATTGGCGTGGAAGGAACACTCTGAAACTCTTCCTGTGAGGCCACCGTCACCCTGTTGGGAAAACCAGACAAAGATAGTAGGAAAGAGAGTTACATCCCGATATCACTGATGAACTCAGATGCAAAGCGGCTCAACAAAATAGCAGCAACAGAATCCAACACCACGTTAAAAGTATCATAACTCACCATCAAGTGGGATTTTTCCCAGGGATGCAAGGATTCTTCAATACACGCAAATCAACGTGATTCCCCCTATTGACAAATTGAAGAGGAAAAAGCATATGATCAAGTCACTGGATGCAGAAAAGCTTGTGACAAATGTCAACACACATTTGTGATATAAAGCCTCCAGGACGTGGGCTTAAAGGGAACCTCACTCAACTCAATCAAGGACGTATACAACAAACCCGCAGCAAACATTTTCAGTGGTGAAGAACTGAAAGCATGTCCTCTAAGATCAGGAACAAGACAAGGACAGCCACTCTCACCACTATCACTCAACGTAGTTTTGGTACTTTTAGCCACGGGAATCAGAGCAGCAAAGGAAAGAAAAGGAAGACAAACTGGAATAGAAGAAGTCACAATGCCACTCTTTGCACATGACATGATTCTATACTTAGAGAATCCTAAAGATGCCACCGTAAAACTAGTAGAGCTAATCCATGGATTTGCAAACGTTGCAGGACACAAAATAAATGCACAGAAATCCCTTGCATTCCTATTCATTAAGGAAGAAAAAAAGAAAGAGAAATTAAAGAAGGACTCCCATATACCCCTGCAAGTAAAGGAATAAAATACCTAGGAATAAACCTACCTAGGGAGACAGAAAACCTGTATACAGAAAAGTATAAGACACTGATGAATGAAACTGAGGATGATACAAACAGATGAAGAGCTATACCATGTACTTGGATAGGAAGAATCAATATTATGAGAATGACTATACTACCCAAAGCAATCTACATATTCAGTGCAATCCCTCTCAAATTACCAATGGCAATTTTTTTACAAAACTAGAACAAAAAATCTTAAAATGTGTATGGAGACACAAAACTCCCCGAGTGGCCAAAGCAGTTTGATGAAAAAAGAAAAAGGAGCTGGAGGAATCAGGCTCCGTGACTTCGCACTGTACTACAAAGCTACAGTAAGCAAGACAGCATCAGACTTGCACCAAAACGGAAATATAGATCAATGCAACAGGATAGAAAGCCCAGAGATAAAGCCACACGCCTATGCTCAACTAATCTCTGACAAAGGGGGCACAGATACACAATGGAGAAGAGACTGTCTCTTGAATACGTGGTGCTGGGGAAACTGGACAGAGACATGTAAAACAATAAGATTAGAACACTCCCAAACACCGTACACAAAAATTAATACAAATTGGAACAGAGACCCAAACTTAAGTCTGGACACTCTAAAACTCGTAGAGGAAAACCTAGGAAGAACGTCGTTGGACATAAAACACTAGAAGATCTTTTGTAATCCTCCTGCTAGAGTCCTGGAAATAAAAACAGAAATATACAAGTGGGACCTCAGTAACCTTAAAAGATTTTGCTAAGCACAGGAAACTATGAGAAAGAAGAACACACAACCCACAGAATGGGAAAAATATTTACATACAAATCAGCGGTCTGAGGATCAATCTCAAAAATATGTAAACAGCACATGCTGCTTGATATTTAAAAAACCAACAACCCAATCTAAAAATGGGCAAAAGTCCTAAACAGACTATTCTCCACAGAAGACATACAGGTGGCCAACAAGCAGATAAAAACCTGCTCAACATCACTAATTATTATAGAGATGCACATCAAAACTACACTGAGGTATCACCTCACACCATTTAGAACGGTCACCATCAGAAAATCAAGAAGAAAAACTGCTGGGCACGGTGTGGAGAAAAGAGAACACACTTGCACTCTTGGTGGGAGTGTAAATTGATAGAGCCACTAGGGAGGGAAGCAAGGAGATTCCTTGAAAAACTGAAAATAGAAATAACATATGACTCAGCCATCGCACACCAGGGCATAAGCCCAGAGAAGAGCATAGTTCTAAAACGCACAGGCACCCCAAAGTTCAGTGCAGCACTATTTACAACAGCCAGGTCATGGAAACAACTTAAATGGCCACCCAAAGACGAATGGATAAAGAAGATGTGGTACCTATATACCGTGGAATATTATACAGCCACGAAAAGGAACTATGTTGGTTCATTTGTACAGGTGTGGATAGATCTAGACACTGTCATACAGAGTGAAGTCAGTCAGAAAGAGAAAATCGGATATTGTATATAAAAGCACATATATTCAACCTAGAGAAACGGTACAGATGAACCAGTGTACAGGACAGAATTGATACACAGATGTGGAGAAGTAACGTATGGCCACCAAGGGGGGAAAGTGGCGGGGTTGGTGGTGGCTGTGTGATGAATTCGGAGAGTGGGATTGACATATATACAGTAATATGTATCAGATGGATAACTAATAAGAACCGCTGTATCAAAAAATGAAGTAAGATTGCAAAGTTCACAAACCAATAAGATCAAAGGAAGAAGTTGTGTCCATGTGAACCAATCATTTACTCCATAGAAAACAAACTCTGAAGGTAGATGGCACTGTCAATAAAAAGGTAGAAAAAGAAGAAAGAAATGACTGAAACAGCAACAAAGAAAACAATATCGAAGATCAAAAAAACAAAAAGCTGGTTCTTTGAGAAGATAAACCATATGGATAAATCCTTAGCCAGATGCATCAAGATAAAGAGGGAGAGGACTGAAATCAATAAAATTAGAAAGGTAAAAGAAGTTACCACGGACAACACAGAAATACAAAACGTTGTAAGAGACTACTGCAATCAACTCTATGCTAACAGAATGGACAATCTGGAAGAAATGGACAAATTCTTGGGAAGGTATGACCTTCCAAGGCTGAAGCAGGAAAAAATCGAAAATATGAACAGACCCAGTACGAGTAATGAACTTGAAACTGATTACAAATCATCCAACAAACAAAAGTCCAGGACCAGATGGCTTCACAGGTTATTTCTATCCAACACGTAGAAAAGAGCTAACACCCACCTTTCTCAAACTCTTCCAAACTATTGGCGTGGAAGGAACACTCTGAAACTCTTCCTGTGAGGCCACCGTCACCCTGTTGGGAAAACCAGACAAAGATAGTAGGAAAGAGAGTTACATCCCGATATCACTGATGAACTCAGATGCAAAGCGGCTCTACAAAATAGCAGCAACAGAATCCAACACCACATTTAAAGTATCATAACTCACCATCAAGTGGGATTTTTCCCAGGGATGCAAGGATTCTTCAATACATGCAAATCAATGTGATTCCCCCTATTGACAAATTGAAGAGCAAAAAGCATATGATCAAGTCACTGGATGCAGAAAAGCTTGTGACAAATGTCAACACACATTTGTGATATAAAGCCTCCAGGACGTGGGCTTAGAGGGAACCTCACTCAACTTAATCAAGGACGTATACAACAAACCCGCAGCAAACATTTTCAGTGGTGAAGAACTGAAAGCATGTCCTCTAAGACCAGGAACAAGACAAGGATGACCACTCTCACCACTATATTCAACATAGTTTTGGTACTTTTAGCCACGGGAATCAGAGCAGCAAAGGAAAGAAAAGGAAGACAAACTGGAATAGAAGAAGTCACAATGCCACTCTTTGCACATGACATGATTCTATACTTAGAGAATCCTAAAGATGCCACCGTAAAACTAGTAGAGCTAATCCATGGATTTGGAAACGTTGCAGGACACAAAATTAATGCACAGAAATCCCTTGCATTCCTATTCATTAAGGAAGAAAAAAAGAAAGAGAAATTAAAGAAGGACTCCCATTTACCCCTGCAAGTAAAGGAATAAAATACCTAGGAATAAACCTACCTAGGGAGACAGAAAACCTGTATACAGAAAAGTATAAGACACTGATGAATGAAACTGAGGATGATACAAACAGATGAAGAGCTATACCATGTTCTTGGATTGGAAGAATCAATATTATGAAAATGACTATACTACCCAAAGCAATCTACATATTCAGTGCAATCCCTCTCAAATTACCAATGGCAATTTTTTTACAAAACTAGAACAAAAAATCTTAAAATGTGTATGGAGACACAAAACTCCCCGAGTGGCCAAAGCAGTTTGATGAAAAAAGAAAAAGGAGCTGGAGGAATCAGGCTCCGTGACTTCGCACTGTACTACAAAGCTACAGTAAGCAAGACAGCATCAGACTGGCACCAAAACGGAAATATAGATCAATGCAACAGGATAGAAAGCCCAGAGATAAAGCCACACGCCTATGCTCAACTAATCTCTGACAAAGGGGGCACAGATACACAATGGAGAAGAGACTGTCTCTTGAATACGTGGTGCTGGGGAAACTGGACAGAGACATGTAAAACAATAAGATTAGAACACTCCCAAACACCGTACACAAAAATTAATACAAATTGGAACAGAGACCCAAACTTAAGTCTGGACACTCTAAAACTCGTAGAGGAAAACCTAGGAAGAACGTCTTTGGACATAAAACACTAGAAGATCTTTTGTAATCCTCCTGCTAGAGTCCTGGAAATAAAAACAGAAATATACAAGTGGGACCTCAGTAACCTTAAAAGATTTTGCTAAGCACAGGAAACTATGAGAAAGAAGAACACACAACCCACAGAATGGGAAAAATATTTACATACAAATCAGCGGTCTGAGGATCAATCTCAAAAATATGTAAACAGCACATGCTGCTTGATATTTAAAAAACCAACAACCCAATCTAAAAATGGGCAAAAGTCCTAAACAGACTATTCTCCACAGAAGACATACAGGTGGCCAACAAGCAGATAAAAACCTGCTCAACATCACTAATTATTATAGAGATGCACATCAAAACTACACTGAGGTATCACCTCACACCATTTAGAACGGTCACCATCAGAAAATCAAGAAGAAAAACTGCTGGGCACGGTGTGGAGAAAAGAGAACACACTTGCACTCTTGGTGGGAGTGTAAATTGATAGAGCCACTAGGGAGGGAAGCAAGGAGATTCCTTGAAAAACTGAAAATAGAAATAACATATGACTCAGCCATCGCACACCAGGGCATAAGCCCAGAGAAGAGCATAGTTCTAAAACGCACAGGCACCCCAAAGTTCAGTGCAGCACTATTTACAACAGCCAGGTCATGGAAACAACTTAAATGGCCACCCAAAGACGAATGGATAAAGAAGATGTGGTACCTATATACCGTGGAATATTATACAGCCACGAAAAGGAACTATGTTGGTTCATTTGTACAGGTGTGGATAGATCTAGACACTGTCATACAGAGTGAAGTCAGTCAGAAAGAGAAAATCGGATATCGTATATAAAAGCACATATATTCAACCTAGAGAAATGGTACAGATGAACCAGTGTACAGGACAGAATTGATACACAGATGTGGAGAAGTAACGTATGGCCACCAAGGGGGGAAAGTGGCGGGGTTGGTGGTGGCTGTGTGATGAATTCGGGGAGTGGGATTGACATATATACAGTAATATGTATCAGATGGATAACTAATAAGAACCGCTGTATCAAAAAATGAAGTAAGATTGCAAAGTTCACAAACCAATAAGATCAAAGGAAGAAGTTGTGTCCATGTGAACCAATCATTTACTCCATAGAAAACAAACTCTGAAGGTAGATGGCACTGTCAATAAAAAGGTAGAAAAAGAAGAAAGAAATGACTGAAACAGCAACAAAGAAAACAATATCGAAGATCAAAAAAACAAAAAGCTGGTTCTTTGAGAAGATAAACCATATGGATAAATCCTTAGCCAGATGCATCAAGATAAAGAGGGAGAGGACTGAAATCAATAAAATTAGAAAGGTAAAAGAAGTTACCACGGACAACACAGAAATACAAAACGTTGTAAGAGACTACTGCAATCAACTCTATGCTAACAGAATGGACAATCTGGAAGAAATGGACAAATTCTTAGGAAGGTACGACCTTCCAAGGCTGAAGCAAGAAAAAATCGAAAATATGAACAGACCCAGTACGAGTAATGAACTTGAAACTCTGATTACAAATCGTCCAACAAACAAAAGTCCAGGACCAGATGGCTTCACAGGTTATTTCTATCCAACACGTAGAAAAGAGCTAACACCCACCTTTCTCAAACTCTTCCAAACTATTGGCGTGGAAGGAACACTCTGAAACTCTTCCTGTGAGGCCACCGTCACCCTGTTGGGAAAACCAGACAAAGATAGTAGGAAAGAGAGTTACATCCCGATATCACTGATGAACTCAGATGCAAAGCGGCTCAACAAAATAGCAGCAACAGAATCCAACACCACGTTAAAAGTATCATAACTCACCATCAAGTGGGATTTTTCCCAGGGATGCAAGGATTCTTCAATACACGCAAATCAACGTGATTCCCCCTATTGACAAATTGAAGAGGAAAAAGCATATGATCAAGTCACTGGATGCAGAAAAGCTTGTGACAAATGTCAACACACATTTGTGATATAAAGCCTCCAGGACGTGGGCTTAGAGGGAACCTCACTCAACTCAATCAAGGACGTATACAACAAACCCGCAGCAAACATTTTCAGTGGTGAAGAACTGAAAGCATGTCCTCTAAGATCAGGAACAAGACAAGGATGGCCACTCTCACCACTATTATTCAACATAGTTTTGGAACTTCTAGCCACGGGAATCAGAGCAGCAAAGGAAAGAAAAGGAAGACAAACTGGAAAAGAAGTCACAATGCCACTCTTTGCACATGACATGATTCTATACGTAGAGAATCCTAAAGATGCCACCGTAAAACTAGTAGAGCTAATCCATGGATTTGGCAACGTTGCAGGACGCAAAATTAATGCACAGAAATCCCTTGCATTCCTATTCATTAAGGAAGAAAAAAAGAAAGAGAAATTAAAGAAGGACTCCCATTTACCCCTGCAAGTAAAGGAATAAAATACCTAGGAATAAACCTACCTAGGGAGACAGAAAACCTGTATACAGAAAAGTATAAGACACTGATGAATGAAACTGAGGATGATACAAACAGATGAAGAGCTATACCATGTACTTGGATAGGAAGAATCAATATTATGAAAATGACTATACTACCCAAAGCAATCTACATGTTCAGTGCAATCCCTCTCAAATTACCAATGGCAATTTCTTTACAAAACCAGAACAAAAAATCTTAAAATGTGTATGGAGACACAAAACTCCCCGAGTGGCCAAAGCAGTTTGATGAAAAAAAAAAAAAATAGCTGGAGGAATCAGGCTCCGTGACTTCGCACTGTACTACAAAGCTACAGTAAGCAAGACAGCATCAGACTGGCACCAAAACGGAAATATAGATCAATGCAACAGGATAGAAAGCCCAGAGATAAAGCCACACGCCTATGCTCAACTAATCTCTGACAAATGGGGCACAGATACAGAATGGAGAAGAGACTGTCTCTTGAATACGTGGTGCTGGGGAAACTGGACAGAGACATGTAAAACAATAAGATTAGAACACTCCCAAACACCGTACACAAAAATTAATACAAATTGGAACACAGACCCAAACGTAAGTCTGGACACTGTAAAACTCGTAGAGGAAAACCTAGGAAGAACGTCGTTGGACATAAAACACTAGAAGATGTTTTGTAATCCTCCTGCTAGAGTCCTGGAAATAAAAACAGAAATATACAAGTGGGACCTCAGTAACCTTAAAAGATTTTGCTAAGCACAGGAAACTATGAGAAAGAAGAACACACAACCCACAGAATGGGAAAAATATTTACATACAAATCAGCGGTCTGAGGATCAATCTCAAAAATATGTAAACAGCACATGCTGCCTTGATATTTAAAAAACCAACAACCCAATCTAAAAATGGGCAGAATTCCTAAACAGACTATTCTCCACAGAAGACATACAGGTGGCCAACAAGCAGATAAAAACCTGCTCAACATCACTAATTATTATAGAGATGCACATCAAAACTACACTGAGGTATCACCTCACACCATTTAGAACGGTCACCATCAGAAAATCAAGAAGAAAAACTGCTGGGCACGGTGTGGAGAAAAGAGAACACACTTGCACTCTTGGTGGGAGTGTAAATTGATAGAGCCACTAGGGAGGGAAGCAAGGAGATTCCTTGAAAAACTGAAAATAGAAATAACATATGACTCAGCCGTCGCACACCAGGGCATAAGCCCAGAGAAGAGCATAGTTCTAAAACGCACAGGCACCCCAAAGTTCAGTGCAGCACTATTTACAACAGCCAGGTCATGGAAACAACTTAAATGGCCACCCAAAGACGAATGGATAAAGAAGATGTGGTACCTATATACCGTGGAATATTATACAGCCACGAAAAGAACTATGTTGGTTCATTTGTACAGGTGTGGATAGATCTAGACACTGTCATACAGAGTGAAGTCAGTCAGAAAGAGAAAATCGGATATCGTATATAAAAGCACATATATTCAACCTAGAGAAACGGTACAGATGAACCAGTGTACAGGACAGAATTGATACACAGATGTGGAGAAGTAACGTATGGCCACCAAGGGGGGAAAGTGGCGGGGTTGGTGGTGGCTGTGTGATGAATTCGGAGAGTGGGATTGACATATATACAGTAATATGTATCAGATGGATAACTAATAAGAACCGCTGTATCAAAAAATGAAGTAAGATTGCAAAGTTCACAAACCAATAAGATCAAAGGAAGAAGTTGTGTCCATGTGAACCAATCATTTACTCCATAGAAAACAAACTCTGAAGGTAGATGGCACTGTCAATAAAAAGGTAGAAAAAGAAGAAAGATATGACTGAAACAGCAACAAAGAAAACAATATCGAAGATCAAAAAAACAAAAAGCTGGTTCTTTGAGAAGATAAACCATATGGATAAATCCTTAGCCAGATGCATCAAGATAAAGAGGGAGAGGACTGAAATCAATAAAATTAGAAAGGTAAAAGAAGTTACCACGGACAACACAGAAATACAAAACGTTGTAAGAGACTACTGCAATCAACTCTATGCTAACAGAATGGACAATCTGGAAGAAATGGACAAATTCTTGGGAAGGTATGACCTTCCAAGGCTGAAGCAGGAAAAAATCGAAAATATGAACAGACCCAGTACGAGTAATGAACTTGAAACTGATTACAAATCATCCAACAAACAAAAGTCCAGGACCAGATGGCTTCACAGGTTATTTCTATCCAACACGTAGAAAAGAGCTAACACCCACCTTTCTCAAACTCTTCCAAACTATTGGCGTGGAAGGAACACTCTGAAACTCTTCCTGTGAGGCCACCGTCACCCTGTTGGGAAAACCAGACAAAGATAGTAGGAAAGAGAGTTACATCCCGATATCACTGATGAACTCAGATGCAAAGCGGCTCTACAAAATAGCAGCAACAGAATCCAACACCACATTTAAAGTATCATAACTCACCATCAAGTGGGATTTTTCCCAGGGATGCAAGGATTCTTCAATACATGCAAATCAATGTGATTCCCCCTATTGACAAATTGAAGAGCAAAAAGCATATGATCAAGTCACTGGATGCAGAAAAGCTTGTGACAAATGTCAACACACATTTGTGATATAAAGCCTCCAGGACGTGGGCTTAGAGGGAACCTCACTCAACTTAATCAAGGACGTATACAACAAACCCGCAGCAAACATTTTCAGTGGTGAAGAACTGAAAGCATGTCCTCTAAGACCAGGAACAAGACAAGGATGACCACTCTCACCACTATATTCAACATAGTTTTGGTACTTTTAGCCACGGGAATCAGAGCAGCAAAGGAAAGAAAAGGAAGACAAACTGGAATAGAAGAAGTCACAAAGCCACTCTTTGCACATGACATGATTCTATACGTAGAGAATCCTAAAGATGCCACCGTAAAACTAGTAGAGCTAATCCATGGATTTGGAAACGTTGCAGGACACAAAATTAATGCACAGAAATCCCTTGCATTCCTATTCATTACGGAAGAAAAAAAGAAAGAGAAATTAAAGAAGGACTCCCATTTACCCCTGCAAGTAAAGGAATAAAATACCTAGGAATAAACCTACCTAGGGAGACAGAAAACCTGTATACAGAAAAGTATAAGACACTGATGAATGAAACTGAGGATGATACAAACAGATGAAGAGCTATACCATGTTCTTGGATTGGAAGAATCAATATTATGAAAATGACTATACTACCCAAAGCATTCTACATATTCAGTGAAATCCCTCTCAAATTACCAATGGCAATTTTTTTACAAAACTAGAACAAAAAATCTTAAAATGTGTATGGAGACACAAAACTCCCCGAGTGGCCAAAGCAGTTTGATGAAAAAAGAAAAAGGAGCTGGAGGAATCAGGCTCCGTGACTTCGCACTGTACTACAAAGCTACAGTAAGCAAGACAGCATCAGACTTGCACCAAAACGGAAATATAGATCAATGCAACAGGATAGAAAGCCCAGAGATAAAGCCACACGCCTATGCTCAACTAATCTTTGACAAATGGGGCACAGATACACAATGGAGAAGAGACTGTCTCTTGAATACGTGGTGCTGGGGAAACTGGACAGAGACATGTAAAACAATAAGATTAGAACACTCCCAAACACCGTACACAAAAATTAATACAAATTGGAACACAGACCCAAACTTAAGTCTGGACACTGTAAAACTCGTAGAGGAAAACCTAGGAAGAACGTCGTTGGACATAAAACACTAGAAGATGTTTTGTAATCCTCCTGCTAGAGTCCTGGAAATAAAAACAGAAATATACAAGTGGGACCTCAGTAACCTTAAAAGATTTTGCTAAGCACAGGAAACTATGAGAAAGAAGAACACACAACCCACAGAATGGGAAAAATATTTACATACAAATCAGCGGTCTGAGGATCAATCTCAAAAATATGTAAACAGCACATGCTGCTTGATATTTAAAAAACCAACAACCCAATCTAAAAATGGGCAAAAGTCCTAAACAGACTATTCTCCACAGAAGACATACAGGTGGCCAACAAGCAGATAAAAACCTGCTCAACATCACTAATTATTATAGAGATGCACATCAAAACTACACTGAGGTATCACCTCACACCATTTAGAACGGTCACCATCAGAAAATCAAGAAGAAAAACTGCTGGGCACGGTGTGGAGAAAAGAGAACACACTTGCACTCTTGGTGGGAGTGTAAATTGATAGAGCCACTAGGGAGGGAAGCAAGGAGATTCCTTGAAAAACTGAAAATAGAAATAACATATGACTCAGCCATCGCACACCAGGGCATAAGCCCAGAGAAGAGCATAGTTCTAAAACGCACAGGCACCCCAAAGTTCAGTGCAGCACTATTTACAACAGCCAGGTCATGGAAACAACTTAAATGGTCACCCAAAGACGAATGGATAAAGAAGATGTGGTACCTATATACCGTGGAATATTATACAGCCACGAAAAGGAACTATGTTGGTTCATTTGTACAGGTGTGGATAGATCTAGACACTGTCATACAGAGTGAAGTCAGTCAGAAAGAGAAAATCGGATATCGTATATAAAAGCACATATATTCAACCTAGAGAAATGGTACAGATGAACCAGTGTACAGGACAGAATTGATACACAGATGTGGAGAAGTAACGTATGGCCACCAAGGGGGGAAAGTGGCGGGGTTGGTGGTGGCTGTGTGATGAATTCGGGGAGTGGGATTGACATATATACAGTAATATGTATCAGATGGATAACTAATAAGAACCGCTGTATCAAAAAATGAAGTAAGATTGCAAAGTTCACAAACCAATAAGATCAAAGGAAGAAGTTGTGTCCATGTGAACCAATCATTTACTCCATAGAAAACAAACTCTGAAGGTAGATGGCACTGTCAATAAAAAGGTAGAAAAAGAAGAAAGAAATGACTGAAACAGCAACAAAGAAAACAATATCGAAGATCAAAAAAACAAAAAGCTGGTTCTTTGAGAAGATAAACCATATGGATAAATCCTTAGCCAGATGCATCAAGATAAAGAGGGAGAGGACTGAAATCAATAAAATTAGAAAGGTAAAAGAAGTTACCACGGACAACACAGAAATACAAAACGTTGTAAGAGACTACTGCAATCAACTCTATGCTAACAGAATGGACAATCTGGAAGAAATGGACAAATTCTTAGGAAGGTACGACCTTCCAAGGCTGAAGCAAGAAAAAATCGAAAATATGAACAGACCCAGTACGAGTAATGAACTTGAAACTCTGATTACAAATCGTCCAACAAACAAAAGTCCAGGACCAGATGGCTTCACAGGTTATTTCTATCCAACACGTAGAAAAGAGCTAACACCCACCTTTCTCAAACTCTTCCAAACTATTGGCGTGGAAGGAACACTCTGAAACTCTTCCTGTGAGGCCACCGTCACCCTGTTGGGAAAACCAGACAAAGATAGTAGGAAAGAGAGTTACATCCCGATATCACTGATGAACTCAGATGCAAAGCGGCTCAACAAAATAGCAGCAACAGAATCCAACACCACGTTAAAAGTATCATAACTCACCATCAAGTGGGATTTTTCCCAGGGATGCAAGGATTCTTCAATACACGCAAATCAACGTGATTCCCCCTATTGACAAATTGAAGAGGAAAAAGCATATGATCAAGTCACTGGATGCAGAAAAGCTTGTGACAAATGTCAACACACATTTGTGATATAAAGCCTCCAGGACGTGGGCTTAGAGGGAACCTCACTCAACTCAATCAAGGACGTATACAACAAACCCGCAGCAAACATTTTCAGTGGTGAAGAACTGAAAGCATGTCCTCTAAGATCAGGAACAAGACAAGGATGGCCACTCTCACCACTATTATTCAACATAGTTTTGGAACTTCTAGCCACGGGAATCAGAGCAGCAAAGGAAAGAAAAGGAAGACAAACTGGAAAAGAAGTCACAATGCCACTCTTTGCACATGACATGATTCTATACGTAGAGAATCCTAAAGATGCCACCGTAAAACTAGTAGAGCTAATCCATGGATTTGGCAACGTTGCAGGACGCAAAATTAATGCACAGAAATCCCTTGCATTCCTATTCATTAAGGAAGAAAAAAAGAAAGAGAAATTAAAGAAGGACTCCCATTTACCCCTGCAAGTAAAGGAATAAAATACCTAGGAATAAACCTACCTAGGGAGACAGAAAACCTGTATACAGAAAAGTATAAGACACTGATGAATGAAACTGAGGATGATACAAACAGATGAAGAGCTATACCATGTACTTGGATAGGAAGAATCAATATTATGAAAATGACTATACTACCCAAAGCAATCTACATGTTCAGTGCAATCCCTCTCAAATTACCAATGGCAATTTCTTTACAAAACCAGAACAAAAAATCTTAAAATGTGTATGGAGACACAAAACTCCCCGAGTGGCCAAAGCAGTTTGATGAAAAAAAAAAAAAAATAGCTGGAGGAATCAGGCTCCGTGACTTCGCACTGTACTACAAAGCTACAGTAAGCAAGACAGCATCAGACTGGCACCAAAACGGAAATATAGATCAATGCAACAGGATAGAAAGCCCAGAGATAAAGCCACACGCCTATGCTCAACTAATCTCTGACAAATGGGGCACAGATACACAATGGAGAAGAGACTGTCTCTTGAATACGTGGTGCTGGGGAAACTGGACAGAGACATGTAAAACAATAAGATTAGAACACTCCCAAACACCGTACACAAAAATTAATACAAATTGGAACACAGACCCAAACTTAAGTCTGGACACTGTAAAACTCGTAGAGGAAAACCTAGGAAGAACGTCGTTGGACATAAAACACTAGAAGATGTTTTGTAATCCTCCTGCTAGAGTCCTGGAAATAAAAACAGAAATATACAAGTGGGACCTCAGTAACCTTAAAAGATTTTGCGAAGCACAGGAAACTATGAGAAAGAAGAACACACAACCCACAGAATGGGAAAAATATTTACATACAAATCAGCGGTCTGAGGATCAATCTCAAAAATACATAAACAGCACATGCTGCCTTGATATTTAAAAAACCAACAACCCAATCTAAAAATGGGCAGAATTCCTAAACAGACTATTCTCCACAGAAGACATACAGGTGGCCAACAAGCAGATAAAAACCTGCTCAACATCACTAATTATTATAGAGATGCACATCAAAACTACACTGAGGTATCACCTCACACCATTTAGAACGGTCACCATCAGAAAATCAAGAAGAAAAACTGCTGGGCACGGTGTGGAGAAAAGAGAACACACTTGCACTCTTGGTGGGAGTGTAAATTGATAGAGCCACTAGGGAGGGAAGCAAGGAGATTCCTTGAAAAACTGAAAAGAGAAATAACATATGACTCAGCCGTCGCACACCAGGGCATAAGCCCAGAGAAGAGCATAGTTCTAAAACGCACAGGCACCCCAAAGTTCAGTGCAGCACTATTTACAACAGCCAGGTCATGGAAACAACTTAAATGGCCACCCAAAGACGAATGGATAAAGAAGATGTGGTACCTATATACCGTGGAATATTATACAGCCACGAAAAGGAACTATGTTGGTTCATTTGTACAGGTGTGGATAGATCTAGACACTGTCATACAGAGTGAAGTCAGTCAGAAAGAGAAAATCGGATATCGTATATAAAAGCACATATATTCAACCTAGAGAAACGGTACAGATGAACCAGTGTACAGGACAGAATTGATACACAGATGTGGAGAAGTAACGTATGGCCACCAAGGGGGGAAAGTGGCGGGGTTGGTGGTGGCTGTGTGATGAATTCGGAGAGTGGGATTGACATATATACAGTAATATGTATCAGATGGATAACTAATAAGAACCGCTGTATCAAAAAATGAAGTAAGATTGCAAAGTTCACAAACCAATAAGATCAAAGGAAGAAGTTGTGTCCATGTGAACCAATCATTTACTCCATAGAAAACAAACTCTGAAGGTAGATGGCACTGTCAATAAAAAGGTAGAAAAAGAAGAAAGAAATGACTGAAACAGCAACAAAGAAAACAATATCAAAGATCAAAAAAACAAAAAGCTGGTTCTTTGAGAAGATAAACCATATGGATAAATCCTTAGCCAGATGCATCAAGATAAAGAGGGAGAGGACTGAAATCAATAAAATTAGAAAGGTAAAAGAAGTTACCACGGACAACACAGAAATACAAAACGTTGTAAGAGACTACTGCAATCAACTCTATGCTAACAGAATGGACAATCTGGAAGAAATGGACAAATTCTTAGGAAGGTACGACCTTCCAAGGCTGAAGCAGGAAAAAAATCGAAAATATGAACAGACCCAGTACGAGTAATGAACTTGAAACTCTGATTACAAATCGTCCAACAAACAAAAGTCCAGGACCAGATGGCTTCACAGGTTATTTCTATCCAACACGTAGAAAAGAGCTAACACCCACCTTTCTCAAACTCTTCCAAACTATTGGCGTGGAAGGAACACTCTGAAACTCTTCCTGTGAGGCCACCGTCACCCTGTTGGGAAAACCAGACAAAGATAGTAGGAAAGAGAGTTACATCCCGATATCACTGATGAACTCAGATGCAAAGCGGCTCAACAAAATAGCAGCAACAGAATCCAACACCACGTTAAAAGTATCATAACGCACCATCAAGTGGGATTTTTCCCAGGGATGCAAGGATTCTTCAATACACGCAAATCAACGTGATTCCCCCTATTGACAAATTGAAGAGGAAAAAGCATATGATCAAGTCACTGGATGCAGAAAAGCTTGTGACAAATGTCAACACACATTTGTGATATAAAGCCTCCAGGACGTGGGCTTAGAGGGAACCTCACTCAACTCAATCAAGGACGTATACAACAAACCCGCAGCAAACATTTTCAGTGGTGAAGAACTGAAAGCATGTCCTCTAAGATCAGGAACAAGACAAGGATGGCCACTCTCACCACTATTATTCAACATAGTTTTGGAACTTCTAGCCACGGGAATCAGAGCAGCAAAGGAAAGAAAAGGAAGACAAACTGGAAAAGAAGTCACAATGCCACTCTTTGCACATGACATGATTCTATACGTAGAGAATCCTAAAGATGCCACCGTAAAACTAGTAGAGCTAATCCATGGATTTGGCAACGTTGCAGGACACAAAATTAATGCACAGAAATCCCTTGCATTCCTATTCATTAAGGAAGAAAAAAAGAAAGAGAAATTAAAGAAGGACTCCCATTTACCCCTGCAAGTAAAGGAATAAAATACCTAGGAATAAACCTACCTAGGGAGAGAGAAAACCTGTATACAGAAAAGTATAAGACACTGATGAATGAAACTGAGGATGATACAAACAGATGAAGAGCTATACCATGTACTTGGATAGGAAGAATCAATATTATGAAAATGACTATACTACCCAAAGCAATCTACATGTTCAGTGCAATCCCTCTCAAATTACCAATGGCAATTTCTTTACAAAACCAGAACAACAAATCTTAAAATGTGTATGGAGACACAAAACTCCCCGAGTGGCCAAAGCAGTTTGATGAAAAAAAAAAAAATAGCTGGAGGAATCAGGCTCCGTGACTTCGCACTGTACTACAAAGCTACAGTAAGCAAGACAGCATCAGACTGGCACCAAAACGGAAGTATAGATCAATGCAACAGGATAGAAAGCCCAGAGATAAAGCCACACGCCTATGCTCAACTAATCTCTGACAAATGGGGCACAGATACACAATGGAGAAGAGACTGTCTCTTGAATACGTGGTGCTGGGGAAACTGGACAGAGACATGTAAAACAATAAGATTAGAACACTCCCAAACACCGTACACAAAAATTAATACAAATTGGAACACAGACCCAAACTTAAGTCTGGACACTGTAAAACTCGTAGAGGAAAACCTAGGAAGAACGTCGTTGGACATAAAACACTAGAAGATGTTTTGTAATCCTCCTGCTAGAGTCCTGGAAATAAAAACAGAAATATACAAGTGGGACCTCAGTAACCTTAAAAGATTTTGCTAAGCACAGGAAACTATGAGAAAGAAGAACACACAACCCACAGAATGGGAAAAATATTTACATACAAATCAGCGGTCTGAGGATCAATCTCAAAAATATGTAAACAGCACATGCTGCCTTGATATTTAAAAAACCAACAACCCAATCTAAAAATGGGCAGAATTCCTAAACAGACTATTCTCCACAGAAGACATACAGGTGGCCAACAAGCAGATAAAAACCTGCTCAACATCACTAATTATTATAGAGATGCACATCAAAACTACACTGAGGTATCACCTCACACCATTTAGAACGGTCATCATCAGAAAATCAAGAAGAAAAACTGCTGGGCACGCTGTGGAGAAAAGAGAACACACTTGCACTCTTGGTGGGAGTGTAAATTGATAGAGCCACTAGGGAGGGAAGCAAGGAGATTCCTTGAAAAACTGAAAATAGAAATAACATATGACTCAGCCATCGCACACCAGGGCATAAGCCCAGAGAAGAGCATAGTTCTAAAACGCACAGGCACCCCAAAGTTCAGTGCAGCACTATTTACAACAGCCAGGTCATGGAAACAACTTAAATGGCCACCCAAAGACGAATGGATAAAGAAGATGTGGTACCTATATACCGTGGAATATTATACAGCCACGAAAAGGAACTATGTTGGCTCATTTGTACAGGTGTGGATAGATCTAGACACTGTCATACAGAGTGAAGTCAGTCAGAAAGAGAAAATCGGATATCGTATATAAAAGCACATATATTCAACCTAGAGAAACGGTACAGATGAACCAGTGTACAGGACAGAATTGATACACAGATGTGGAGAAGTAACGTATGGCCACCAAGGGGGGAAAGTGGCGGGGTTGGTGGTGGCTGTGTGATGAATTCGGAGAGTGGGATTGACATATATACAGTAATATGTATCAGATGGATAACTAATAAGAACCGCTGTATCAAAAAATGAAGTAAGATTGCAAAGTTCACAAACCAATAAGATCAAAGGAAGAAGTTGTGTCCATGTGAACCAATCATTTACTCCATAGAAAACAAACTCTGAAGGTAGATGGCACTGTCAATAAAAAGGTAGAAAAAGAAGAAAGAAATGACTGAAACAGCAACAAAGAAAACAATATCAAAGATCAAAAAAACAAAAAGCTGGTTCTTTGAGAAGATAAACCATATGGATAAATCCTTAGCCAGATGCATCAAGATAAAGAGGGAGAGGACTGAAATCAATAAAATTAGAAAGGTAAAAGAAGTTACCACGGACAACACAGAAATACAAAACGTTGTAAGAGACTACTGCAATCAACTCTATGCTAACAGAATGGACAATCTGGAAGAAATGGACAAATTCTTAGGAAGGTACGACCTTCCAAGGCTGAAGCAGGAAAAAATCGAAAATATGAACAGACCCAGTACGAGTAATGAACTTGAAACTCTGATTACAAATCGTCCAACAAACAAAAGTCCAGGACCAGATGGCTTCACAGGTTATTTCTATCCAACACGTAGAAAAGAGCTAACACCCACCTTTCTCAAACTCTTCCAAACTATTGGCGTGGAAGGAACACTCTGAAACTCTTCCTGTGAGGCCACCGTCACCCTGTTGGGAAAACCAGACAAAGATAGTAGGAAAGAGAGTTACATCCCGATATCACTGATGAACTCAGATGCAAAGCGGCTCAACAAAATAGCAGCAACAGAATCCAACACCACGTTAAAAGTATCATAACTCACCATCAAGTGGGATTTTTCCCAGGGATGCAAGGATTCTTCAATACACGCAAATCAACGTGATTCCCCCTATTGACAAATTGAAGAGGAAAAAGCATATGATCAAGTCACTGGATGCAGAAAAGCTTGTGACAAATGTCAACACACATTTGTGATATAAAGCCTCCAGGACGTGGGCTTAGAGGGAACCTCACTCAACTCAATCAAGGACGTATACAACAAACCCGCAGCAAACATTTTCAGTGGTGAAGAACTGAAAGCATGTCCTCTAAGATCAGGAACAAGACAAGGATGGCCACTCTCACCACTATTATTCAACATAGTTTTGGAACTTCTAGCCACGGGAATCAGAGCAGCAAAGGAAAGAAAAGGAAGACAAACTGGAAAAGAAGTCACAATGCCACTCTTTGCACATGACATGATTCTATACGTAGAGAATCCTAAAGATGCCACCGTAAAACTAGTAGAGCTAATCCATGGATTTGGCAACGTTGCAGGACACAAAATTAATGCACAGAAATCCCTTGCATTCCTATTCATTAAGGAAGAAAAAAAGAAAGAGAAATTAAAGAAGGACTCCCATTTACCCCTGCAAGTAAAGGAATAAAATACCTAGGAATAAACCTACCTAGGGAGACAGAAAACCTGTATACAGAAAAGTATAAGACACTGATGAATGAAACTGAGGATGATACAAACAGATGAAGAGCTATACCATGTACTTGGATAGGAAGAATCAATATTATGAAAATGACTATACTACCCAAAGCAATCTACATGTTCAGTGCAATCCCTCTCAAATTACCAATGGCAATTTCTTTACAAAACCAGAACAACAAATCTTAAAATGTGTATGGAGACACAAAACTCCCCGAGTGGCCAAAGCAGTTTGATGAAAAAAAAAAAAATAGCTGGAGGAATCAGGCTCCGTGACTTCGCACTGTACTACAAAGCTACAGTAAGCAAGACAGCATCAGACTGGCACCAAAACGGAAATATAGATCAATGCAACAGGATAGAAAGCCCAGAGATAAAGCCACACGCCTATGCTCAACTAATCTCTGACAAATGGGGCACAGATACACAATGGAGAAGAGACTGTCTCTTGAATACGTGGTGCTGGGGAAACTGGACAGAGACATGTAAAACAATAAGATTAGAACACTCCCAAACACCGTACACAAAAATTAATACAAATTGGAACACAGACCCAAACTTAAGTCTGGACACTGTAAAACTCGTAGAGGAAAACCTAGGAAGAACGTCGTTGGACATAAAACACTAGAAGATGTTTTGTAATCCTCCTGCTAGAGTCCTGGAAATAAAAACAGAAATATACAAGTGGGACCTCAGTAACCTTAAAAGATTTTGCTAAGCACAGGAAACTATGAGAAAGAAGAACACACAACCCACAGAATGGGAAAAATATTTACATACAAATCAGCGGTCTGAGGATCAATCTCAAAAATATGTAAACAGCACATGCTGCCTTGATATTTAAAAAACCAACAACCCAATCTAAAAATGGGCAGAATTCCTAAACAGACTATTCTCCACAGAAGACATACAGGTGGCCAACAAGCAGATAAAAACCTGCTCAACATCACTAATTATTATAGAGATGCACATCAAAACTACACTGAGGTATCACCTCACACCATTTAGAACGGTCACCATCAGAAAATCAAGAAGAAAAACTGCTGGGCACGGTGTGGAGAAAAGAGAACACACTTGCACTCTTGGTGGGAGTGTAAATTGATAGAGCCACTAGGGAGGGAAGGAAGGAGATTCCTTGAAAAATTGAAAATAGAAATAACATATGATTCAGCCATCGCACACCAGGGCATAAGCCCAGAGAAGAGCATAGTTCTAAAACGCACAGGCACCCCAAAGTTCAGTGCAGCACTATTTACAACAGCCAGGTCATGGAAACAACATAAATGGCCACCCAAAGACGAATGGATAAAGAAGATGTGGTACCTATATACCGTGGAATATTATACAGCCACGAAAAGGAACTATGTTGGTTCATTTGTACAGGTGTGGATAGATCTAGACACTGTCATACAGAGTGAAGTCAGTCAGAAAGAGAAAATCGGATATCGTATATAAAAGCACATATATTCAACCTAGAGAAACGGTACAGATGAACCAGTGTACAGGACAGAATTGATACACAGATGTGGAGAAGTAACGTATGGCCACCAAGGGGGGAAAGTGGCGGGGTTGGTGGTGGCTGTGTGATGAATTCGGAGAGTGGGATTGACATATATACAGTAATATGTATCAGATGGATAACTAATAAGAACCGCTGTATCAAAAAATGAAGTAAGATTGCAAAGTTCACAAACCAATAAGATCAAAGGAAGAAGTTGTGTCCATGTGAACCAATCATTTACTCCATAGAAAACAAACTCTGAAGGTAGATGGCACTGTCAATAAAAAGGTAGAAAAAGAAGAAAGAAATGACTGAAACAGCAACAAAGAAAACAATATCGAAGATCAAAAAACAAAAAGCTGGTTCTTTGAGAAGATAAACCATATGGATAAATCCTTAGCCAGATGCATCAAGATAAAGAGGGAGAGGACTGAAATCAATAAAATTAGAAAGGTAAAAGAAGTTACCACGGACAACACAGAAATACAAAACGTTGTAAGAGACTACTGCAATCAACTCTATGCTAACAGAATGGACAATCTGGAAGAAATGGACAAATTCTTAGGAAGGTACGACCTTCCAAGGCTGAAGCAGGAAAAAAATCGAAAATATGAACAGACCCAGTACGAGTAATGAACTTGAAACTCTGATTACAAATCGTCCAACAAACAAAAGTCCAGGACCAGATGGCTTCACAGGTTATTTCTATCCAACACGTAGAAAAGAGCTAACACCCACCTTTCTCAAACTCTTCCAAACTATTGGCGTGGAAGGAACACTCTGAAACTCTTCCTGTGAGGCCACCGTCACCCTGTTGGGAAAACCAGACAAAGATAGTAGGAAAGAGAGTTACATCCCGATATCACTGATGAACTCAGATGCAAAGCGGCTCAACAAAATAGCAGCAACAGAATCCAACACCACATTAAAAGTATCATAACTCACCATCAAGTGGGATTTTTCCCAGGGATGCAAGGATTCTTCAATACACGCAAATCAACGTGATTCCCCCTATTGACAAATTGAAGAGGAAAAAGCATATGATCAAGTCACTGGATGCAGAAAAGCTTGTGACAAATGTCAACACACATTTGTGATATAAAGCCTCCAGGACGTGGGCTTAGAGGGAACCTCACTCAACTCAATCAAGGACGTATACAACAAACCCGCAGCAAACATTTTCAGTGGTGAAGAACTGAAAGCATGTCCTCTAAGATCAGGAACAAGACAAGGATGGCCACTCTCACCACTATTATTCAACATAGTTTTGGAACTTCTAGCCACGGGAATCAGAGCAGCAAAGGAAAGAAAAGGAAGACAAACTGGAAAAGAAGTCACAATGCCACTCTTTGCACATGACATGATTCTATACGTAGAGAATCCTAAAGATGCCACCGTAAAACTAGTAGAGCTAATCCATGGATTTGGCAACGTTGCAGGACACAAAATTAATGCACAGAAATCCCTTGCATTCCTATTCATTAAGGAAGAAATAAAGAAAGAGAAATTAAAGAAGGACTCCCATTTACCCCTGCAAGTAAAGGAATAAAATACCTAGGAATAAACCTACCTAGGGAGACAGAAAACCTGTATACAGAAAAGTATAAGACACTGATGAATGAAACTGAGGATGATACAAACAGATGAAGAGCTATACCATGTACTTGGATAGGAAGAATCAATATCATGAAATTGACTATACTACCCAAAGCAATCTACATGTTCAGTGCAATCCCTCTCAAATTACCAATGGCAATTTCTTTACAAAACCAGAACAACAAATCTTAAAATGTGTATGGAGACACAAAACTCCCCGAGTGGCCAAAGCAGTTTGATGAAAAAAAAAAAAATAGCTGGAGGAATCAGGCTCCGTGACTTCGCACTGTACTACAAAGCTACAGTAAGCAAGACAGCATCAGACTGGCACCAAAACGGAAATATAGATCAATGCAACAGGATAGAAAGCCCAGAGATAAAGCCACACGCCTATGCTCAACTAATCTCTGACAAATGGGGCACAGATACACAATGGAGAAGAGACTGTCTCTTGAATACGTGGTGCTGGGGAAACTGGACAGAGACATGTAAAACAATAAGATTAGAACACTCCCAAACACCGTACACAAAAATTAATACAAATTGGAACACAGACCCAAACTTAAGTCTGGACACTGTAAAACTCGTAGAGGAAAACCTAGGAAGAACGTCGTTGGACATAAAACACTAGAAGATGTTTTGTAATCCTCCTGCTAGAGTCCTGGAAATAAAAACAGAAATATACAAGTGGGACCTCAGTAACCTTAAAAGATTTTGCTAAGCACAGGAAACTATGAGAAAGAAGAACACACAACCCACAGAATGGGAAAAATATTTACATACAAATCAGCGGTCTGAGGATCAATCTCAAAAATATGTAAACAGCACATGCTGCCTTGATATTTAAAAAACCAACAACCCAATCTAAAAATGGGCAGAATTCCTAAACAGACTATTCTCCACAGAAGACATACAGGTGGCCAACAAGCAGATAAAAACCTGCTCAACATCACTAATTATTATAGAGATGCACATCAAAACTACACTGAGGTATCACCTCACACCATTTAGAACGGTCACCATCAGAAAATCAAGAAGAAAAACTGCTGGGCACGGTGTGGAGAAAAGAGAACACACTTGCACTCTTGGTGGGAGTGTAAATTGATAGAGCCACTAGGGAGGGAAGGAAGGAGATTCCTTGAAAAATTGAAAATAGAAATAACATATGATTCAGCCATCGCACACCAGGGCATAAGCCCAGAGAAGAGCATAGTTCTAAAACGCACAGGCACCCCAAAGTTCAGTGCAGCACTATTTACAACAGCCAGGTCATGGAAACAACATAAATGGCCACCCAAAGACGAATGGATAAAGAAGATGTGGTACCTATATACCGTGGAATATTATACAGCCACGAAAAGGAACTATGTTGGTTCATTTGTACAGGTGTGGATAGATCTAGACACTGTCATACAGAGTGAAGTCAGTCAGAAAGAGAAAATCGGATATCGTATATAAAAGCACATATATTCAACCTAGAGAAACGGTACAGATGAACCAGTGTACAGGACAGAATTGATACACAGATGTGGAGAAGTAACGTATGGCCACCAAGGGGGGAAAGTGGCGGGGTTGGTGGTGGCTGTGTGATGAATTCGGAGAGTGGGATTGACATATATACAGTAATATGTATCAGATGGATAACTAATAAGAACCGCTGTATCAAAAAATGAAGTAAGATTGCAAAGTTCACAAACCAATAAGATCAAAGGAAGAAGTTGTGTCCATGTGAACCAATCATTTACTCCATAGAAAACAAACTCTGAAGGTAGATGGCACTGTCAATAAAAAGGTAGAAAAAGAAGAAAGAAATGACTGAAACAGCAACAAAGAAAACAATATCGAAGATCAAAAAACAAAAAGCTGGTTCTTTGAGAAGATAAACCATATGGATAAATCCTTAGCCAGATGCATCAAGATAAAGAGGGAGAGGACTGAAATCAATAAAATTAGAAAGGTAAAAGAAGTTACCACGGACAACACAGAAATACAAAACGTTGTAAGAGACTACTGCAATCAACTCTATGCTAACAGAATGGACAATCTGGAAGAAATGGACAAATTCTTAGGAAGGTACGACCTTCCAAGGCTGAAGCAGGAAAAAAATCGAAAATATGAACAGACCCAGTACGAGTAATGAACTTGAAACTCTGATTACAAATCGTCCAACAAACAAAAGTCCAGGACCAGATGGCTTCACAGGTTATTTCTATCCAACACGTAGAAAAGAGCTAACACCCACCTTTCTCAAACTCTTCCAAACTATTGGCGTGGAAGGAACACTCTGAAACTCTTCCTGTGAGGCCACCGTCACCCTGTTGGGAAAACCAGACAAAGATAGTAGGAAAGAGAGTTACATCCCGATATCACTGATGAACTCAGATGCAAAGCGGCTCAACAAAATAGCAGCAACAGAATCCAACACCACATTAAAAGTATCATAACTCACCATCAAGTGGGATTTTTCCCAGGGATGCAAGGATTCTTCAATACACGCAAATCAACGTGATTCCCCCTATTGACAAATTGAAGAGGAAAAAGCATATGATCAAGTCACTGGATGCAGAAAAGCTTGTGACAAATGTCAACACACATTTGTGATATAAAGCCTCCAGGACGTGGGCTTAGAGGGAACCTCACTCAACTCAATCAAGGACGTATACAACAAACCCGCAGCAAACATTTTCAGTGGTGAAGAACTGAAAGCATGTCCTCTAAGATCAGGAACAAGACAAGGATGGCCACTCTCACCACTATTATTCAACATAGTTTTGGAACTTCTAGCCACGGGAATCAGAGCAGCAAAGGAAAGAAAAGGAAGACAAACTGGAAAAGAAGTCACAATGCCACTCTTTGCACATGACATGATTCTATACGTAGAGAATCCTAAAGATGCCACCGTAAAACTAGTAGAGCTAATCCATGGATTTGGCAACGTTGCAGGACACAAAATTAATGCACAGAAATCCCTTGCATTCCTATTCATTAAGGAAGAAATAAAGAAAGAGAAATTAAAGAAGGACTCCCATTTACCCCTGCAAGTAAAGGAATAAAATACCTAGGAATAAACCTACCTAGGGAGACAGAAAACCTGTATACAGAAAAGTATAAGACACTGATGAATGAAACTGAGGATGATACAAACAGATGAAGAGCTATACCATGTACTTGGATAGGAAGAATCAATATCATGAAATTGACTATACTACCCAAAGCAATCTACATGTTCAGTGCAATCCCTCTCAAATTACCAATGGCAATTTCTTTACAAAACCAGAACAAAAAATCTTAAAATGTGTATGGAGACACAAAACTCCCCGAGTGGCCAAAGAAGTTTGATGAAAAAAAAAAAAAATAGCTGGAGGAATCAGGCTCCGTGACTTCGCACTGTACTACAAAGCTACAGTAAGCAAGACAGCATCAGACTGGCACCAAAACGGAAATATAGATCAATGCAACAGGATAGAAAGCCCAGAGATAAAGCCACACGCCTATGCTCAACTAATCTCTGACAAATGGGGCACAGATACACAATGGAGAAGAGACTGTCTCTTGAATACGTGGTGCTGGGGAAACTGGACAGAGACATGTAAAACAATAAGATTAGAACACTCCCAAACACCGTACACAAAAATTAATACAAATTGGAACACAGACCCAAACTTAAGTCTGGACACTGTAAAACTCGTAGAGGAAAACCTAGGAAGAACGTCGTTGGACATAAAACACTAGAAGATGTTTTGTAATCCTCCTGCTAGAGTCCTGGAAATAAAAACAGAAATATACAAGTGGGACCTCAGTAACCTTAAAAGATTTTGCTAAGCACAGGAAACTATGAGAAAGAAGAACACACAACCCACAGAATGGGAAAAATATTTACATACAAATCAGCGGTCTGAGGATCAATCTCAAAAATATGTAAACAGCACATGCTGCCTTGATATTTAAAAAACCAACAACCCAATCTAAAAATGGGCAGAATTCCTAAACAGACTATTCTCCACAGAAGACATACAGGTGGCCAACAAGCAGATAAAAACCTGCTCAACATCACTAATTATTATAGAGATGCACATCAAAACTACACTGAGGTATCACCTCACACCATTTAGAACGGTCATCATCAGAAAATCAAGAAGAAAAACTGCTGGGCACGGTGTGGAGAAAAGAGAACACACTTGCACTCTTGGTGGGAGTGTAAATTGATAGAGCCACTAGGGAGGGAAGCAAGGAGATTCCTTGAAAAACTGAAAATAGAAATAACATATGACTCAGCCATCGCACACCAGGGCATAAGCCCAGAGAAGAGCATAGTTCTAAAACGCACAGGCACCCCAAAGTTCAGTGCAGCACTATTTACAACAGCCAGGTCATGGAAACAACTTAAATGGCCACCCAAAGACGAATGGATAAAGAAGATGTGGTACCTATATACCGTGGAATATTATACAGCCACGAAAAGGAACTATGTTGGTTCATTTGTAGAGGTGTGGATAGATCTAGACACTGTCATACAGAGTGAAGTCAGTCAGAAAGAGAAAATCGGATATCGTATATAAAAGCACATATATTCAACCTAGAGAAACGGTACAGATGAACCAGTGTACAGGACAGAATTGATACACAGATGTGGAGAAGTAACGTATGGCCACCAAGGGGGGAAAGTGGCGGGGTTGGTGGTGGCTGTGTGATGAATTCGGAGAGTGGGATTGACATATATACAGTAATATGTATCAGATGGATAACTAATAAGAACCGCTGTATCAAAAAATGAAGTAAGATTGCAAAGTTCACAAACCAATAAGATCAAAGGAAGAAGTTGTGTCCATGTGAACCAATCATTTACTCCATAGAAAACAAACTCTGAAGGTAGATGGCACTGTCAATAAAAAGGTAGAAAAAGAAGAAAGAAATGACTGAAACAGCAACAAAGAAAACAATATCAAAGATCAAAAAAACAAAAAGCTGGTTCTTTGAGAAGATAAACCATATGGATAAATCCTTAGCCAGATGCATCAAGATAAAGAGGGAGAGGACTGAAATCAATAAAATTAGAAAGGTAAAAGAAGTTACCACGGACAACACAGAAATACAAAACGTCGTAAGAGACTACTGCAATCAACTCTATGCTAACAAAATGGACAATCTGGAAGAAATGGACAAATTCTTAGGAAGGTATGACCTTCCAAGGCTGAAGCAGGAAAAAATCGAAAATATGAACAGACCCAGTACGAGTAATGAACTTGAAACTCTGATTACAAATCATCCAACAAACAAAAGTCCAGGACCAGATGGCTTCACAGGTTATTTCTATCCAACACGTAGAAAAGAGCTAACACCCACCTTTCTCAAACTCTTCCAAACTATTGGCGTGGAAGGAACACTCTGAAACTCTTCCTGTGAGGCCACCGTCACCCTGTTGGGAAAACCAGACAAAGATAGTAGGAAAGAGAGTTACATCCCGATATCACTGATGAACTCAGATGCAAAGCGGCTCAACAAAATAGCAGCAACAGAATCCAACACCACGTTAAAAGTATCATAACTCACCATCAAGTGGGATTTTTCCCAGGGATCCAAGGATTCTTCAATACACGCAAATCAACGTGATTCCCCCCATTGACAAATTGAAGAGGAAAAAGCATATGATCAAGTCACTGGATGCAGAAAAGCTTGTGACAAATGTCAACACACATTTGTGATATAAAGCCTCCAGGACGTGGGCTTAGAGGGAACCTCACTCAACTCAATCAAGGACGTATACAACAAACCCGCAGCAAACATTTTCAGTGGTGAAGAACTGAAAGCATGTCCTCTAAGATCAGGAACAAGACAAGGATGGCCACTCTCACCACTATTATTCAACATAGTTTTGGAACTTCTAGCCACGGGAATCAGAGCAGCAAAGGAAAGAAAAGGAAGACAAACTGGAAAAGAAGTCACAATGCCACTCTTTGCACATGACATGATTCTATACGTAGAGAATCCTAAAGATGCCACCGTAAAACTAGTAGAGCTAATCCATGGATTTGGCAACGTTGCAGGACACAAAATTAATGCACAGAAATCCCTTGCATTCCTATTCATTAAGGAAGAAAAAAAGAAAGAGAAATTAAAGAAGGACTCCCATTTACCCCTGCAAGTAAAGGAATAAAATACCTAGGAATAAACCTACCTAGGGAGACAGAAAACCTGTATACAGAAAAGTATAAGACACTGATGAATGAAACTGAGGATGATACAAACAGATGAAGAGCTATACCATGTACTTGGATAGGAAGAATCAATATCATGAAAATGACTATACTACCCAAAGCAATCTACATGTTCAGTGCAATCCCTCTCAAATTACCAATGGCAATTTCTTTACAAAACCAGAACAAAAAATCTTAAAATGTGTATGGAGACACAAAACTCCCCGAGTGGCCAAAGAAGTTTGATGAAAAAAAAAAAATAGCTGGAGGAATCAGGCTCCGTGACTTCGCACTGTACTACAAAGCTACAGTAAGCAAGACAGCATCAGACTGGCACCAAAACGGAAATATAGATCAATGCAACAGGATAGAAAGCCCAGAGATAAAGCCACACGCCTATGCTCAACTAATCTCTGACAAATGGGGCACAGATACACAATGGAGAAGAGACTGTCTCTTGAATACGTGGTGCTGGGGAAACTGGACAGAGACATGTAAAACAATAAGATTAGAACACTCCCAAACACCGTACACAAAAATTAATACAAATTGGAACACAGACCCAAACTTAAGTCTGGACACTGTAAAACTCGTAGAGGAAAACCTAGGAAGAACGTCGTTGGACATAAAACACTAGAAGATGTTTTGTAATCCTCCTGCTAGAGTCCTGGAAATAAAAACAGAAATATACAAGTGGGACCTCAGTAACCTTAAAAGATTTTGCTAAGCACAGGAAACTATGAGAAAGAAGAACACACAACCCACAGAATGGGAAAAATATTTACATACAAATCAGCGGTCTGAGGATCAATCTCAAAAATATGTAAACAGCACATGCTGCCTTGATATTTAAAAAACCAACAACCCAATCTAAAAATGGGCAGAATTCCTAAACAGACTATTCTCCACAGAAGACATACAGGTGGCCAACAAGCAGATAAAAACCTGCTCAACATCACTAATTATTATAGAGATGCACATCAAAACTACACTGAGGTATCACCTCACACCATTTAGAACGGTCATCATCAGAAAATCAAGAAGAAAAACTGCTGGGCACGGTGTGGAGAAAAGAGAACACACTTGCACTCTTGGTGGGAGTGTAAATTGATAGAGCCACTAGGGAGGGAAGCAAGGAGATTCCTTGAAAAACTGAAAATAGAAATAACATATGACTCAGCCATCGCACACCAGGGCATAAGCCCAGAGAAGAGCATAGTTCTAAAACGCACAGGCACCCCAAAGTTCAGTGCAGCACTATTTACAACAGCCAGGTCATGGAAACAACTTAAATGGCCACCCAAAGACGAATGGATAAAGAAGATGTGGTACCTATATACCGTGGAATATTATACAGCCACGAAAAGGAACTATGTTGGTTCATTTGTACAGGTGTGGATAGATCTAGACACTGTCATACAGAGTGAAGTCAGTCAGAAAGAGAAAATCGGATATCGTATATAAAAGCACATATATTCAACCTAGAGAAACGGTACAGATGAACCAGTGTACAGGACAGAATTGATACACAGATGTGGAGAAGTAACGTATGGCCACCAAGGGGGGAAAGTGGCGGGGTTGGTGGTGGCTGTGTGATGAATTCGGAGAGTGGGATTGACATATATACAGTAATATGTATCAGATGGATAACTAATAAGAACCGCTGTATCAAAAAATGAAGTAAGATTGCAAAGTTCACAAACCAATAAGATCAAAGGAAGAAGTTGTGTCCATGTGAACCAATCATTTACTCCATAGAAAACAAACTCTGAAGGTAGATGGCACTGTCAATAAAAAGGTAGAAAAAGAAGAAAGAAATGACTGAAACAGCAACAAAGAAAACAATATCAAAGATCAAAAAAACAAAAAGCTGGTTCTTTGAGAAGATAAACCATATGGATAAATCCTTAGCCAGATGCATCAAGATAAAGAGGGAGAGGACTGAAATCAATAAAATTAGAAAGGTAAAAGAAGTTACCACGGACAACACAGAAATACAAAACGTTGTAAGAGACTACTGCAATCAACTCTATGCTAACAAAATGGACAATCTGGAAGAAATGGACAAATTCTAAGGAAGGTATGACCTTCCAAGGCTGAAGCAGGAAAAAATCGAAAATATGAACAGACCCAGTACGAGTAATGAACTTGAAACTCTGATTACAAATCATCCAACAAACAAAAGTCCAGGACCAGATGGCTTCACAGGTTATTTCTATCCAACACGTAGAAAAGAGCTAACACCCACCTTTCTCAAACTCTTCCAAACTATTGGCGTGGAAGGAACACTCTGAAACTCTTCCTGTGAGGCCACCGTCACCCTGTTGGGAAAACCAGACAAAGATAGTAGGAAAGAGAGTTACATCCCGATATCACTGATGAACTCAGATGCAAAGCGGCTCAACAAAATAGCAGCAACAGAATCCAACACCACGTTAAAAGTATCATAACTCACCATCAAGTGGGATTTTTCCCAGGGATGCAAGGATTCTTCAATACACGCAAATCAACGTGATTCCCCCTATTGACAAATTGAAGAGGAAAAAGCATATGATCAAGTCACTGGATGCAGAAAAGCTTGTGACAAATGTCAACACACATTTGTGATATAAAGCCTCCAGGACGTGGGCTTAGAGGGAACCTCACTCAACTCAATCAAGGACGTATACAACAAACCCGCAGCAAACATTTTCAGTGGTGAAGAACTGAAAGCATGTCCTCTAAGATCAGGAACAAGACAAGGATGGCCACTCTCACCACTATTATTCAACATAGTTTTGGAACTTCTAGCCACGGGAATCAGAGCAGCAAAGGAAAGAAAAGGAAGACAAACTGGAAAAGAAGTCACAATGCCACTCTTTGCACATGACATGATTCTATACGTAGAGAATCCTAAAGATGCCACCGTAAAACTAGTAGAGCTAATCCATGGATTTGGCAACGTTGCAGGACACAAAATTAATGCACAGAAATCCCTTGCATTCCTATTCATTAAGGAAGAAAAAAAGAAAGAGAAATTAAAGAAGGACTCCCATTTACCCCTGCAAGTAAAGGAATAAAATACCTAGGAATAAACCTACCTAGGGAGACAGAAAACCTGTATACAGAAAAGTATAAGACACTGATGAATGAAACTGAGGATGATACAAACAGATGAAGAGCTATACCATGTACTTGGATAGGAAGAATCAATATTATGAAAATGACTATACTACCCAAAGCAATCTACATGTTCAGTGCAATCCCTCTCAAATTACCAATGGCAATTTCTTTACAAAACCAGAACAAAAAATCTTAAAATGTGTATGGAGACACAAAACTCCCCGAGTGGCCAAAGCAGTTTGATGAAAAAAAAAAAAAAATAGCTGGAGGAATCAGGCTCCGTGACTTCGCACTGTACTACAAAGCTACAGTAAGCAAGACAGCATCAGACTGGCACCAAAACGGAAATATAGATCAATGCAACAGGATAGAAAGCCCAGAGATAAAGCCACACGCCTATGCTCAACTAATCTCTGACAAATGGGGCACAGATACACAATGGAGAAGAGACTGTCTCTTGAATACGTGGTGCTGGGGAAACTGGACAGAGACATGTAAAACAATAAGATTAGAACACTCCCAAACACCGTACACAAAAATTAATACAAATTGGAACACAGACCCAAACTTAAGTCTGGACACTGTAAAACTCGTAGAGGAAAACCTAGGAAGAACGTCGTTGGACATAAAACACTAGAAGATGTTTTGTAATCCTCCTGCTAGAGTCCTGGAAATAAAAACAGAAATATACAAGTGGGACCTCAGTAACCTTAAAAGATTTTGCTAAGCACAGGAAACTATGAGAAAGAAGAACACACAACCCACAGAATGGGAAAAATATTTACATACAAATCAGCGGTCTGAGGATCAATCTCAAAAATATGTAAACAGCACATGCTGCCTTGATATTTAAAAAACCAACAACCCAATCTAAAAATGGGCAGAATTCCTAAACAGACTATTCTCCACAGAAGACATACAGGTGGCCAACAAGCAGATAAAAACCTGCTCAACATCACTAATTATTATAGAGATGCACATCAAAACTACACTGAGGTATCACCTCACACCATTTAGAACGGTCACCATCAGAAAATCAAGAAGAAAAACTGCTGGGCACGGTGTGGAGAAAAGAGAACACACTTGCACTCTTGGTGGGAGTGTAAATTGATAGAGCCACTAGGGAGGGAAGCAAGGAGATTCCTTGAAAAACTGAAAAGAGAAATAACATATGACTCAGCCATCGCACACCAGGGCATAAGCCCAGAGAAGAGCATAGTTCTAAAACGCACAGGCACCCCGAAGTTCAGTGCAGCACTATTTACAACAGCCAGGTCATGGAAACAACTTAAATGGCCACCCAAAGACGAATGGATAAAGAAGATGTGGTACCTATATACCGTGGAATATTATACAGCCACGAAAAGGAACTATGTTGGTTCATTTGTACAGGTGTGGATAGATCTAGACACTGTCATACAGAGTGAAGTCAGTCAGAAAGAGAAAATCGGAGATCGTATATAAAAGCACATATATTCAACCTAGAGAAACGGTACAGATGAACCAGTGTACAGGACAGAATTGATACACAGATGTGGAGAAGTAACGTATGGCCACCAAGGGGGGAAAGTGGCGGGGTTGGTGGTGGCTGTGTGATGAATTCGGAGAGTGGGATTGACATATATACAGTAATATGTATCAGATGGATAACTAATAAGAACCGCTGTATCAAAAAATGAAGTAAGATTGCAAAGTTCACAAACCAATAAGATCAAAGGAAGAAGTTGTGTCCATGTGAACCAATCATTTACTCCATAGAAAACAAACCCTGAAGGTAGATGGCACTGTCAATAAAAAGGTAGAAAAAGAAGAAAGAAATGACTGAAACAGCAACAAAGAAAACAATATCAAAGATCAAAAAAACAAAAAGCTGGTTCTTTGAGAAGATAAACCATATGGATAAATCCTTAGCCAGATGCATCAAGATAAAGAGGGAGAGGACTGAAATCAATAAAATTAGAAAGGTAAAAGAAGTTACCACGGACAACACAGAAATACAAAACGTCGTAAGAGACTACTGCAATCAACTCTATGCTAACAAAATGGACAATCTGGAAGAAATGGACAAATTCTTAGGAAGGTATGACCTTCCAAGGCTGAAGCAGGAAAAAATCGAAAATATGAACAGACCCAGTACGAGTAATGAACTTGAAACTCTGATTACAAATCATCCAACAAACAAAAGTCCAGGACCAGATGGCTTCACAGGTTATTTCTATCCAACACGTAGAAAAGAGCTAACACCCACCTTTCTCAAACTCTTCCAAACTATTGGCGTGGAAGGAACACTCTGAAACTCTTCCTGTGAGGCCACCGTCACCCTGTTGGGAAAACCAGACAAAGATAGTAGGAAAGAGAGTTACATCCCGATATCACTGATGAACTCAGATGCAAAGCGGCTCAACAAAATAGCAGCAACAGAATCCAACACCACGTTAAAAGTATCATAACTCACCATCAAGTGGGATTTTTCCCAGGGATGCAAGGATTCTTCAATACACGCAAATCAACGTGATTCCCCCCATTGACAAATTGAAGAGGAAAAAGCATATGATCAAGTCACTGGATGCAGAAAAGCTTGTGACAAATGTCAACACACATTTGTGATATAAAGCCTCCAGGACGTGGGCTTAGAGGGAACCTCACTCAACTCAATCAAGGACGTATACAACAAACCCGCAGCAAACATTTTCAGTGGTGAAGAACTGAAAGCATGTCCTCTAAGATCAGGAACAAGACAAGGATGGCCACTCTCACCACTATTATTCAACATAGTTTTGGAACTTCTAGCCACGGGAATCAGAGCAGCAAAGGAAAGAAAAGGAAGACAAACTGGAAAAGAAGTCACAATGCCACTCTTTGCACATGACATGATTCTATACGTAGAGAATCCTAAAGATGCCACCGTAAAACTAGTAGAGCTAATCCATGGATTTGGCAACGTTGCAGGACACAAAATTAATGCACAGAAATCCCTTGCATTCCTATTCATTAAGGAAGAAAAAAAGAAAGAGAAATTAAAGAAGGACTCCCATTTACCCCTGCAAGTAAAGGAATAAAATACCTAGGAATAAACCTACCTAGGGAGACAGAAAACCTGTATACAGAAAAGTATAAGACACTGATGAATGAAACTGAGGATGATACAAACAGATGAAGAGCTATACCATGTACTTGGATAGGAAGAATCAATATCATGAAAATGACTATACTACCCAAAGCAATCTACATGTTCAGTGCAATCCCTCTCAAATTACCAATGGCAATTTCTTTACAAAACCAGAACAAAAAATCTTAAAATGTGTATGGAGACACAAAACTCCCCGAGTGGCCAAAGCAGTTTGATGAAAAAAAAAAAAATAGCTGGAGGAATCAGGCTCCGTGACTTCGCACTGTACTACAAAGCTACAGTAAGCAAGAAAGCATCAGACTGGCACCAAAACGGAAATATAGATCAATGCAACAGGATAGAAAGCCCAGAGATAAAGCCACACGCCTATGCTCAACTAATCTCTGACAAATGGGGCACAGATACACAATGGAGAAGAGACTGTCTCTTGAATACGTGGTGCTGGGGAAACTGGACAGAGACATGTAAAACAATAAGATTAGAACACTCCCAAACACCGTACACAAAAATTAATACAAATTGGAACACAGACCCAAACTTAAGTCTGGACACTCTAAAACTCGTAGAGGAAAACCTAGGAAGAACGTCGTTGGACATAAAACACTAGAAGATGTTTTGTAATCCTCCTGCTAGAGTCCTGGAAATAAAAACAGAAATATACAAGTGGGACCTCAGTAACCTTAAAAGATTTTGCTAAGCACAGGAAACTATGAGAAAGAAGAACACACAACCCACAGAATGGGAAAAATATTTACATACAAATCAGCGGTCTGAGGATCAATCTCAAAAATATGTAAACAGCACATGCTGCCTTGATATTTAAAAAACCAACAACCCAATCTAAAAATGGGCAGAATTCCTAAACAGACTATTCTCCACAGAAGACATACAGGTGGCCAACAAGCAGATAAAAACCTGCTCAACATCACTAATTATTATAGAGATGCACATCAAAACTACACTGAGGTATCACCTCACACCATTTAGAACGGTCATCATCAGAAAATCAAGAAGAAAAACTGCTGGGCACGGTGTGGAGAAAAGAGAACACACTTGCACTCTTGGTGGGAGTGTAAATTGATAGAGCCACTAGGGAGGGAAGCAAGGAGATTCCTTGAAAAACTGAAAATAGAAATAACATATGACTCAGCCATCGCACACCAGGGCATAAGCCCAGAGAAGAGCATAGTTCTAAAACGCACAGGCACCCCAAAGTTCAGTGCAGCACTATTTACAACAGCCAGGTCATGGAAACAACTTAAATGGCCACCCAAAGACGAATGGATAAAGAAGATGTGGTACCTATATACCGTGGAATATTATACAGCCACGAAAAGGAACTATGTTGGTTCATTTGTACAGGTGTGGATAGATCTAGACACTGTCATACAGAGTGAAGTCAGTCAGAAAGAGAAAATCGGATATCGTATATAAAAGCACATATATTCAACCTAGAGAAACGGTACAGATGAACCAGTGTACAGGACAGAATTGATACACAGATGTGGAGAAGTAACGTATGGCCACCAAGGGGGGAAAGTGGCGGGGTTGGTGGTGGCTGTGTGATGAATTCGGAGAGTGGGATTGACATATATACAGTAATATGTATCAGATGGATAACTAATAAGAACCGCTGTATCAAAAAATGAAGTAAGATTGCAAAGTTCACAAACCAATAAGATCAAAGGAAGAAGTTGTGTCCATGTGAACCAATCATTTACTCCATAGAAAACAAACCCTGAAGGTAGATGGCACTGTCAATAAAAAGGTAGAAAAAGAAGAAAGAAATGACTGAAACAGCAACAAAGAAAACAATATCAAAGATCAAAAAAACAAAAAGCTGGTTCTTTGAGAAGATAAACCATATGGATAAATCCTTAGCCAGATGCATCAAGATAAAGAGGGAGAGGACTGAAATCAATAAAATTAGAAAGGTAAAAGAAGTTACCACGGACAACACAGAAATACAAAACGTCGTAAGAGACTACTGCAATCAACTCTATGCTAACAAAATGGACAATCTGGAAGAAATGGACAAATTCTTAGGAAGGTATGACCTTCCAAGGCTGAAGCAGGAAAAAATCGAAAATATGAACAGACCCAGTACGAGTAATGAACTTGAAACTCTGATTACAAATCATCCAACAAACAAAAGTCCAGGACCAGATGGCTTCACAGGTTATTTCTATCCAACACGTAGAAAAGAGCTAACACCCACCTTTCTCAAACTCTTCCAAACTATTGGCGTGGAAGGAACACTCTGAAACTCTTCCTGTGAGGCCACCGTCACCCTGTTGGGAAAACCAGACAAAGATAGTAGGAAAGAGAGTTACATCCCGATATCACTGATGAACTCAGATGCAAAGCGGCTCAACAAAATAGCAGCAACAGAATCCAACACCACGTTAAAAGTATCATAACTCACCATCAAGTGGGATTTTTCCCAGGGATGCAAGGATTCTTCAATACACGCAAATCAACGTGATTCCCCCCATTGACAAATTGAAGAGGAAAAAGCATATGATCAAGTCACTGGATGCAGAAAAGCTTGTGACAAATGTCAACACACATTTGTGATATAAAGCCTCCAGGACGTGGGCTTAGAGGGAACCTCACTCAACTCAATCAAGGACGTATACAACAAACCCGCAGCAAACATTTTCAGTGGTGAAGAACTGAAAGCATGTCCTCTAAGATCAGGAACAAGACAAGGATGGCCACTCTCACCACTATTATTCAACATAGTTTTGGAACTTCTAGCCACGGGAATCAGAGCAGCAAAGGAAAGAAAAGGAAGACAAACTGGAAAAGAAGTCACAATGCCACTCTTTGCACATGACATGATTCTATACGTAGAGAATCCTAAAGATGCCACCGTAAAACTAGTAGAGCTAATCCATGGATTTGGCAACGTTGCAGGACACAAAATTAATGCACAGAAATCCCTTGCATTCCTATTCATTAAGGAAGAAAAAAAGAAAGAGAAATTAAAGAAGGACTCCCATTTACCCCTGCAAGTAAAGGAATAAAATACCTAGGAATAAACCTACCTAGGGAGACAGAAAACCTGTATACAGAAAAGTATAAGACACTGATGAATGAAACTGAGGATGATACAAACAGATGAAGAGCTATACCATGTACTTGGATAGGAAGAATCAATATCATGAAAATGACTATACTACCCAAAGCAATCTACATGTTCAGTGCAATCCCTCTCAAATTACCAATGGCAATTTCTTTACAAAACCAGAACAAAAAATCTTAAAATGTGTATGGAGACACAAAACTCCCCGAGTGGCCAAAGCAGTTTGATGAAAAAAAAAAAAAATAGCTGGAGGAATCAGGCTCCGTGACTTCGCACTGTACTACAAAGCTACAGTAAGCAAGAAAGCATCAGACTGGCACCAAAACGGAAATATAGATCAATGCAACAGGATAGAAAGCCCAGAGATAAAGCCACACGCCTATGCTCAACTAATCTCTGACAAATGGGGCACAGATACACAATGGAGAAGAGACTGTCTCTTGAATACGTGGTGCTGGGGAAACTGGACAGAGACATGTAAAACAATAAGATTAGAACACTCCCAAACACCGTACACAAAAATTAATACAAATTGGAACACAGACCCAAACTTAAGTCTGGACACTCTAAAACTCGTAGAGGAAAACCTAGGAAGAACGTCGTTGGACATAAAACACTAGAAGATCTTTTGTAATCCTCCTGCTAGAGTCCTGGAAATAAAAACAGAAATATACAAGTGGGACCTCAGTAACCTTAAAAGATTTTGCTAAGCACAGGAAACTATGAGAAAGAAGAACACACAACCCACAGAATGGGAAAAATATTTACATACAAATCAGCGGTCTGAGGATCAATCTCAAAAATATGTAAACAGCACATGCTGCCTTGATATTTAAAAAACCAACAACCCAATCTAAAAATGGGCAGAATTCCTAAACAGACTATTCTCCACAGAAGACATACAGGTGGCCAACAAGCAGATAAAAACCTGCTCAACATCACTAATTATTATAGAGATGCACATCAAAACTACACTGAGGTATCACCTCACACCATTTAGAACGGTCATCATCAGAAAATCAAGAAGAAAAACTGCTGGGCACGGTGTGGAGAAAAGAGAACACACTTGCACTCTTGGTGGGAGTGTAAATTGATAGAGCCACTAGGGAGGGAAGCAAGGAGATTCCTTGAAAAACTGAAAATAGAAATAACATATGACTCAGCCATCGCACACCAGGGCATAAGCCCAGAGAAGAGCATAGTTCTAAAACGCACAGGCACCCCAAAGTTCAGTGCAGCACTATTTACAACAGCCAGGTCATGGAAACAACTTAAATGGCCACCCAAAGACGAATGGATAAAGAAGATGTGGTACCTATATACCGTGGAATATTATACAGCCACGAAAAGGAACTATGTTGGTTCATTTGTACAGGTGTGGATAGATCTAGACACTGTCATACAGAGTGAAGTCAGTCAGAAAGAGAAAATCGGATATCGTATATAAAAGCACATATATTCAACCTAGAGAAACGGTACAGATGAACCAGTGTACAGGACAGAATTGATACACAGATGTGGAGAAGTAACGTATGGCCACCAAGGGGGGAAAGTGGCGGGGTTGGTGGTGGCTGTGTGATGAATTCGGAGAGTGGGATTGACATATATACAGTAATATGTATCAGATGGATAACTAATAAGAACCGCTGTATCAAAAAATGAAGTAAGATTGCAAAGTTCACAAACCAATAAGATCAAAGGAAGAAGTTGTGTCCATGTGAACCAATCATTTACTCCATAGAAAACAAACTCTGAAGGTAGATGGCACTGTCAATAAAAAGGTAGAAAAAGAAGAAAGAAATGACTGAAACAGCAACAAAGAAAACAATATCAAAGATCAAAAAAACAAAAAGCTGGTTCTTTGAGAAGATAAACCATATGGATAAATCCTTAGCCAGATGCATCAAGATAAAGAGGGAGAGGACTGAAATCAATAAAATTAGAAAGGTAAAAGAAGTTACCACGGACAACACAGAAATACAAAACGTTGTAAGAGACTACTGCAATCAACTCTATGCTAACAGAATGGACAATCTGGAAGAAATGGACAAATTCTTAGGAAGGTACGACCTTCCAAGGCTGAAGCAGGAAAAAATCGAAAATATGAACAGACCCAGTACGAGTAATGAACTTGAAACTCTGATTACAAATCGTCCAACAAACAAAAGTCCAGGACCAGATGGCTTCACAGGTTATTTCTATCCAACACGTAGAAAAGAGCTAACACCCACCTTTCTCAAACTCTTCCAAACTATTGGCGTGGAAGGAACACTCTGAAACTCTTCCTGTGAGGCCACCGTCACCCTGTTGGGAAAACCAGACAAAGATAGTAGGAAAGAGAGTTACATCCCGATATCACTGATGAACTCAGATGCAAAGCGGCTCAACAAAATAGCAGCAACAGAATCCAACACCACGTTAAAAGTATCATAACTCACCATCAAGTGGGATTTTTCCCAGGGATGCAAGGATTCTTCAATACACGCAAATCAACGTGATTCCCCCTATTGACAAATTGAAGAGGAAAAAGCATATGATCAAGTCACTGGATGCAGAAAAGCTTGTGACAAATGTCAACACACATTTGTGATATAAAGCCTCCAGGACGTGGGCTTAGAGGGAACCTCACTCAACTCAATCAAGGACGTATACAACAAACCCGCAGCAAACATTTTCAGTGGTGAAGAACTGAAAGCATGTCCTCTAAGATCAGGAACAAGACAAGGATGGCCACTCTCACCACTATTATTCAACATAGTTTTGGAACTTCTAGCCACGGGAATCAGAGCAGCAAAGGAAAGAAAAGGAAGACAAACTGGAAAAGAAGTCACAATGCCACTCTTTGCACATGACATGATTCTATACGTAGAGAATCCTAAAGATGCCACCGTAAAACTAGTAGAGCTAATCCATGGATTTGGCAACGTTGCAGGACACAAAATTAATGCACAGAAATCCCTTGCATTCCTATTCATTAAGGAAGAAAAAAAGAAAGAGAAATTAAAGAAGGACTCCCATTTACCCCTGCAAGTAAAGGAATAAAATACCTAGGAATAAACCTACCTAGGGAGACAGAAAACCTGTATACAGAAAAGTATAAGACACTGATGAATGAAACTGAGGATGATACAAACAGATGAAGAGCTATACCATGTACTTGGATAGGAAGAATCAATATTATGAAAATGACTATACTACCCAAAGCAATCTACATATTCAGTGCAATCCCTCTCAAATTACCAATGGCAATTTCTTTACAAAACCAGAACAAAAAATCTTAAAATGTGTATGGAGACACAAAACTCCCCGAGTGGCCAAAGAAGTTTGATGAAAAAAAAAAAAATAGCTGGAGGAATCAGGCTCCGTGACTTCGCACTGTACTACAAAGCTACAGTAAGCAAGACAGCATCAGACTGGCACCAAAACGGAAATATAGATCAATGCAACAGGATAGAAAGCCCAGAGATAAAGCCACACGCCTATGCTCAACTAATCTCTGACAAATGGGGCACAGATACACAATGGAGAAGAGACTGTCTCTTGAATACGTGGTGCTGGGGAAACTGGACAGAGACATGTAAAACAATAAGATTAGAACACTCCCAAACACCGTACACAAAAATTAATACAAATTGGAACACAGACCCAAACTTAAGTCTGGACACTGTAAAACTCGTAGAGGAAAACCTAGGAAGAACGTCGTTGGACATAAAACACTAGAAGATGTTTTGTAATCCTCCTGCTAGAGTCCTGGAAATAAAAACAGAAATATACAAGTGGGACCTCAGTAACCTTAAAAGATTTTGCTAAGCACAGGAAACTATGAGAAAGAAGAACACACAACCCACAGAATGGGAAAAATATTTACATACAAATCAGCGGTCTGAGGATCAATCTCAAAAATATGTAAACAGCACATGCTGCCTTGATATTTAAAAAACCAACAACCCAATCTAAAAATGGGCAGAATTCCTAAACAGACTATTCTCCACAGAAGACATACAGGTGGCCAACAAGCAGATAAAAACCTGCTCAACATCACTAATTATTATAGAGATGCACATCAAAACTACACTGAGGTATCACCTCACACCATTTAGAACGGTCATCATCAGAAAATCAAGAAGAAAAACTGCTGGGCACGGTGTGGAGAAAAGAGAACACACTTGCACTCTTGGTGGGAGTGTAAATTGATAGAGCCACTAGGGAGGGAAGCAAGGAGATTCCTTGAAAAACTGAAAATAGAAATAACATATGACTCAGCCATCGCACACCAGGGCATAAGCCCAGAGAAGAGCATAGTTCTAAAACGCACAGGCACCCCAAAGTTCAGTGCAGCACTATTTACAACAGCCAGGTCATGGAAACAACTTAAATGGCCACCCAAAGACGAATGGATAAAGAAGATGTGGTACCTATATACCGTGGAATATTATACAGCCACGAAAAGGAACTATGTTGGTTCATTTGTACAGGTGTGGATAGATCTAGACACTGTCATACAGAGTGAAGTCAGTCAGAAAGAGAAAATCGGATATCGTATATAAAAGCACATATATTCAACCTAGAGAAACGGTACAGATGAACCAGTGTACAGGACAGAATTGATACACAGATGTGGAGAAGTAACGTATGGCCACCAAGGGGGGAAAGTGGCGGGGTTGGTGGTGGCTGTGTGATGAATTCGGAGAGTGGGATTGACATATATACAGTAATATGTATCAGATGGATAACTAATAAGAACCGCTGTATCAAAAAATGAAGTAAGATTGCAAAGTTCACAAACCAATAAGATCAAAGGAAGAAGTTGTGTCCATGTGAACCAATCATTTACTCCATAGAAAACAAACTCTGAAGGTAGATGGCACTGTCAATAAAAAGGTAGAAAAAGAAGAAAGAAATGACTGAAACAGCAACAAAGAAAACAATATCAAAGATCAAAAAAACAAAAAGCTGGTTCTTTGAGAAGATAAACCATATGGATAAATCCTTAGCCAGATGCATCAAGATAAAGAGGGAGAGGACTGAAATCAATAAAATTAGAAAGGTAAAAGAAGTTACCACGGACAACACAGAAATACAAAACGTTGTAAGAGACTACTGCAATCAACTCTATGCTAACAGAATGGACAATCTGGAAGAAATGGACAAATTCTTAGGAAGGTACGACCTTCCAAGGCTGAAGCAGGAAAAAATCGAAAATATGAACAGACCCAGTACGAGTAATGAACTTGAAACTCTGATTACAAATCGTCCAACAAACAAAAGTCCAGGACCAGATGGCTTCACAGGTTATTTCTATCCAACACGTAGAAAAGAGCTAACACCCACCTTTCTCAAACTCTTCCAAACTATTGGCGTGGAAGGAACACTCTGAAACTCTTCCTGTGAGGCCACCGTCACCCTGTTGGGAAAACCAGACAAAGATAGTAGGAAAGAGAGTTACATCCCGATATCACTGATGAACTCAGATGCAAAGCGGCTCAACAAAATAGCAGCAACAGAATCCAACACCACGTTAAAAGTATCATAACTCACCATCAAGTGGGATTTTTCCCAGGGATGCAAGGATTCTTCAATACACGCAAATCAACGTGATTCCCCCTATTGACAAATTGAAGAGGAAAAAGCATATGATCAAGTCACTGGATGCAGAAAAGCTTGTGACAAATGTCAACACACATTTGTGATATAAAGCCTCCAGGACGTGGGCTTAGAGGGAACCTCACTCAACTCAATCAAGGACGTATACAACAAACCCGCAGCAAACATTTTCAGTGGTGAAGAACTGAAAGCATGTCCTCTAAGATCAGGAACAAGACAAGGACAGCCACTCTCACCACTATCACTCAACGTAGTTTTGGTACTTTTAGCCACGGGAATCAGAGCAGCAAAGGAAAGAAAAGGAAGACAAACTGGAATAGAAGAAGTCACAATGCCACTCTTTGCACATGACATGATTCTATACGTAGAGAATCCTAAAGATGCCACCGTAAAACTAGTAGAGCTAATCCATGGATTTGGAAACGTTGCAGGACACAAAATAAATGCACAGAAATCCCTTGCATTCCTATTCATTAAGGAAGAAAAAAAGAAAGAGAAATTAAAGAAGGACTCCCATATACCCCTGCAAGTAAAGGAATAAAATACCTAGGAATAAACCTACCTAGGGAGACAGAAAACCTGTATACAGAAAAGTATAAGACACTGATGAATGAAACTGAGGATGATACAAACAGATGAAGAGCTATACCATGTTCTTGGATTGGAAGAATCAATATTATGAAAATGACTATACTACCCAAAGCAATCTACATATTCAGTGAAATCCCTCACAAATTACCAATGGCAATTTTTTTACAAAACTAGAACAAAAAATCTTAAAATGTGTATGGAGACACAAAACTCCCCGAGTGGCCAAAGCAGTTTGATGAAAAAAGAAAAAGGAGCTGGAGGAATCAGGCTCCGTGACTTCGCACTGTACTACAAAGCTACAGTAAGCAAGACAGCATCAGACTTGCACCAAAACGGAAATATAGATCAATGCAACAGGATAGAAAGCCCTGAGATAAAGCCACACGCCTATGCTCAACTAATCTCTGACAAAGGGGGCACAGATACACAATGGAGAAGAGACTGTCTCTTGAATACGTGGTGCTGGGGAAACTGGACAGAGACATGTAAAACAATAAGATTAGAACACTCCCAAACACCGTACACAAAAATTAATACAAATTGGAACAGAGACCCAAACTTAAGTCTGGACACTCTAAAACTCGTAGAGGAAAACCTAGGAAGAACGTCGTTGGACATAAAACACTAGAAGATCTTTTGTAATCCTCCTGCTAGAGTCCTGGAAATAAAAACAGAAATATACAAGTGGGACCTCAGTAACCTTAAAAGATTTTGCTAAGCACAGGAAACTATGAGAAAGAAGAACACACAACCCACAGAATGGGAAAAATATTTACATACAAATCAGCGGTCTGAGGATCAAACTCAAAAATACGTAAACAGCACATGCTGCTTGATATTTAAAAAACCAACAACCCAATCTAAAAATGGGCAAAAGTCCTAAACAGACTATTCTCCACAGAAGACATACAGGTGGCCAACAAGCAGATAAAAACCTGCTCAACATCACTAATTATTATAGAGATGCACATCAAAACTACACTGAGGTATCACCTCACACCATTTAGAACGGTCACCATCAGAAAATCAAGAAGAAAAACTGCTGGGCACGGTGTGGAGAAAAGAGAACACACTTGCACTCTTGGTGGGAGTGTAAATTGATAGAGCCCTAGGGAGGGAAGCAAGGAGATTCCTTGAAAAACTGAAAAGAGAAATAACATATGACTCAGCCATCGCACACCAGGGCATAAGCCCAGAGAAGAGCATAGTTCTAAAACGCACAGGCACCCCAAAGTTCAGTGCAGCACTATTTACAACAGCCAGGTCATGGAAACAACTTAAATGGCCACCCAAAGACGAATGGATAAAGAAGATGTGGTACCTATATACCGTGGAATATTATACAGCCACGAAAAGGAACTATGTTGGTTCATTTGTACAGGTGTGGATAGATCTAGACACTGTCATACAGAGTGAAGTCAGTCAGAAAGAGAAAATCGGATATCGTATATAAAAGCACATATATTCAACCTAGAGAAACGGTACAGATGAACCAGTGTACAGGACAGAATTGATACACAGATGTGGAGAAGTAACGTATGGCCACCAAGGGGGGAAAGTGGCGGGGTTGGTGGTGGCTGTGTGATGAATTCGGAGAGTGGGATTGACATATATACAGTAATATGTATCAGATGGATAACTAATAAGAACCGCTGTATCAAAAAATGAAGTAAGATTGCAAAGTTCACAAACCAATAAGATCAAAGGAAGAAGTTGTGTCCATGTGAACCAATCATTTACTCCATAGAAAACAAACTCTGAAGGTAGATGGCACTGTCAATAAAAAGGTAGAAAAAGAAGAAAGAAATGACTGAAACAGCAACAAAGAAAACAATATCAAAGATCAAAAAAACAAAAAGCTGGTTCTTTGAGAAGATAAACCATATGGATAAATCCTTAGCCAGATGCATCAAGATAAAGAGGGAGAGGACTGAAATCAATAAAATTAGAAAGGTAAAAGAAGTTACCACGGACAACACAGAAATACAAAACGTTGTAAGAGACTACTGCAATCAACTCTATGCTAACAGAATGGACAATCTGGAAGAAATGGACAAATTGTTAGGAAGGTACGACCTTCCAAGGCTGAAGCAGGAAAAAATCGAAAATATGAACAGACCCAGTACGAGTAATGAACTTGAAACTCTGATTACAAATCGTCCAACAAACAAAAGTCCAGGACCAGATGGCTTCACAGGTTATTTCTATCCAACACGTAGAAAAGAGCTAACACCCACCTTTCTCAAACTCTTCCAAACTATTGGCGTGGAAGGAACACTCTGAAACTCTTCCTGTGAGGCCACCGTCACCCTGTTGGGAAAACCAGACAAAGATAGTAGGAAAGAGAGTTACATCCCGATATCACTGATGAACTCAGATGCAAAGCGGCTCAACAAAATAGCAGCAACAGAATCCAACACCACGTTAAAAGTATCATAACTCACCATCAAGTGGGATTTTTCCCAGGGATGCAAGGATTCTTCAATACACGCAAATCAACGTGATTCCCCCTATTGACAAATTGAAGAGGAAAAAGCATATGATCAAGTCACTGGATGCAGAAAAGCTTGTGACAAATGTCAACACACATTTGTGATATAAAGCCTCCAGGACGTGGGCTTAGAGGGAACCTCACTCAACTCAATCAAGGACGTATACAACAAACCCGCAGCAAACATTTTCAGTGGTGAAGAACTGAAAGCATGTCCTCTAAGATCAGGAACAAGACAAGGATGGCCACTCTCACCACTATTATTCAACATAGTTTTGGAACTTCTAGCCACGGGAATCAGAGCAGCAAAGGAAAGAAAAGGAAGACAAACTGGAAAAGAAGTCACAATGCCACTCTTTGCACATGACATGATTCTATACGTAGAGAATCCTAAAGATGCCACCGTAAAACTAGTAGAGCTAATCCATGGATTTGGCAACGTTGCAGGACACAAAATTAATGCACAGAAATCCCTTGCATTCCTATTCATTAAGGAAGAAAAAAAGAAAGAGAAATTAAAGAAGGACTCCCATTTACCCCTGCAAGTAAAGGAATAAAATACCTAGGAATAAACCTACCTAGGGAGACAGAAAACCTGTATACAGAAAAGTATAAGACACTGATGAATGAAACTGAGGATGATACAAACAGATGAAGAGCTATACCATGTACTTGGATAGGAAGAATCAATATTATGAAAATGACTATACTACCCAAAGCAATCTACATGTTCAGTGCAATCCCTCTCAAATTACCAATGGCAATTTCTTTACAAAACCAGAACAAAAAATCTTAAAATGTGTATGGAGACACAAAACTCCCCGAGTGGCCAAAGAAGTTTGATGAAAAAAAAAAAAAATAGCTGGAGGAATCAGGCTCCGTGACTTCGCACTGTACTACAAAGCTACAGTAAGCAAGACAGCATCAGACTGGCACCAAAACGGAAATATAGATCAATGCAACAGGATAGAAAGCCCAGAGATAAAGCCACACGCCTATGCTCAACTAATCTCTGACAAATGGGGCACAGATACACAATGGAGAAGAGACTGTCTCTTGAATAGGTGGTGCTGGGGAAACTGGACAGAGACATGTAAAACAATAAGATTAGAACACTCCCAAACACCGTACACAAAAATTAATACAAATTGGAACAGAGACCCAAACTTAAGTCTGGACACTGTAAAACTCGTAGAGGAAAACCTAGGAAGAACGTCGTTGGACATAAAACACTAGAAGATGTTTTGTAATCCTCCTGCTAGAGTCCTGGAAATAAAAACAGAAATATACAAGTGGGACCTCAGTAACCTTAAAAGATTTTGCTAAGCACAGGAAACTATGAGAAAGAAGAACACACAACCCACAGAATGGGAAAAATATTTACATACAAATCAGCGGTCTGAGGATCAATCTCAAAAATATGTAAACAGCACATGCTGCCTTGATATTTAAAAAACCAACAACCCAATCTAAAAATGGGCAAAAGTCCTAAACAGACTATTCTCCACAGAAGACATACAGGTGGCCAACAAGCAGATAAAAACCTGCTCAACATCACTAATTATTATAGAGATGCACATCAAAACTACACTGAGGTATCACCTCACACCATTTAGAACGGTCATCATCAGAAAATCAAGAAGAAAAACTGCTGGGCACGGTGTGGAGAAAAGAGAACACACTTGCACTCTTGGTGGGAGTGTAAATTGATAGAGCCACTAGGGAGGGAAGCAAGGAGATTCCTTGAAAAACTGAAAATAGAAATAACATATGACTCGGCCATCGCACACCAGGGCATAAGCCCAGAGAAGAGCATAGTTCTAAAACGCACAGGCACCCCAAAGTTCAGTGCAGCACTATTTACAACAGCCAGGTCATGGAAACAACTTAAATGGCCACCCAAAGACGAATGGATAAAGAAGATGTGGTACCTATATACCGTGGAATATTATACAGCCACGAAAAGGAACTATGTTGGTTCATTTGTACAGGTGTGGATAGATCTAGACACTGTCATACAGAGTGAAGTCAGTCAGAAAGAGAAAATCGGATATCGTATATAAAAGCACATATATTCAACCTAGAGAAACGGTACAGATGAACCAGTGTACAGGACAGAATTGATACACAGATGTGGAGAAGTAACGTATGGCCACCAAGGGGGGAAAGTGGCGGGGTTGGTGGTGGCTGTGTGATGAATTCGGAGAGTGGGATTGACATATATACAGTAATATGTATCAGATGGATAACTAATAAGAACTGCTGTATCAAAAAATGAAGTAAGATTGCAAAGTTCACAAACCAATAAGATCAAAGGAAGAAGTTGTGTCCATGTGAACCAATCATTTACTCCATAGAAAACAAACTCTGAAGGTAGATGGCACTGTCAATAAAAAGGTAGAAAAAGAAGAAAGAAATGACTGAAACAGCAACAAAGAAAACAATATCAAAGATCAAAAAAACAAAAAGCTGGTTCTTTGAGAAGATAAACCATATGGATAAATCCTTAGCCAGATGCATCAAGATAAAGAGGGAGAGGACTGAAATCAATAAAATTAGAAAGGTAAAAGAAGTTACCACGGACAACACAGAAATACAAAACGTTGTAAGAGACTACTGCAATCAACTCTATGCTAACAGAATGGACAATCTGGAAGAAATGGACAAATTCTTAGGAAGGTACGACCTTCCAAGGCTGAAGCAGGAAAAAATCGAAAATATGAACAGACCCAGTACGAGTAATGAACTTGAAACTCTGATTACAAATCGTCCAACAAACAAAAGTCCAGGACCAGATGGCTTCACAGGTTATTTCTATCCAACACGTAGAAAAGAGCTAACACCCACCTTTCTCAAACTCTTCCAAACTATTGGCGTGGAAGGAACACTCTGAAACTCTTCCTGTGAGGCCACCGTCACCCTGTTGGGAAAACCAGACAAAGATAGTAGGAAAGAGAGTTACATCCCGATATCACTGATGAACTCAGATGCAAAGCGGCTCAACAAAATAGCAGCAACAGAATCCAACACCACGTTAAAAGTATCATAACTCACCATCAAGTGGGATTTTTCCCAGGGATGCAAGGATTCTTCAATACACGCAAATCAACGTGATTCCCCCTATTGACAAATTGAAGAGGAAAAAGCATATGATCAAGTCACTGGATGCAGAAAAGCTTGTGACAAATGTCAACACACATTTGTGATATAAAGCCTCCAGGACGTGGGCTTAGAGGGAACCTCACTCAACTCAATCAAGGACGTATACAACAAACCCGCAGCAAACATTTTCAGTGGTGAAGAACTGAAAGCATGTCCTCTAAGATCAGGAACAAGACAAGGACAGCCACTCTCACCACTATCACTCAACGTAGTTTTGGTACTTTTAGCCACGGGAATCAGAGCAGCAAAGGAAAGAAAAGGAAGACAAACTGGAATAGAAGAAGTCACAATGCCACTCTTTGCACATGACATGATTCTATACTTAGAGAATCCTAAAGATGCCACCGTAAAACTAGTAGAGCTAATCCATGGATTTGGAAACGTTGCAGGACACAAAATAAATGCACAGAAATCCCTTGCATTCCTATTCATTAAGGAAGAAAAAAAGAAAGAGAAATTAAAGAAGGACTCCCATATACCCCTGCAAGTAAAGGAATAAAATACCTAGGAATAAACCTACCTAGGGAGACAGAAAACCTGTATACAGAAAAGTATAAGACACTGATGAATGAAACTGAGGATGATACAAACAGATGAAGAGCTATACCATGTTCTTGGATTGGAAGAATCAATATTATGAAAATGACTATACTACCCAAAGCAATCTACATATTCAGTGAAATCCCTCTCAAATTACCAATGGCAATTTTTTTACAAAACTAGAACAAAAAATCTTAAAATGTGTATGGAGACACAAAACTCCCCGAGTGGCCAAAGCAGTTTGATGAAAAAAGAAAAAGGAGCTGGAGGAATCAGGCTCCGTGACTTCGCACTGTACTACAAAGCTACAGTAAGCAAGACAGCATCAGACTGGCACCAAAACGGAAATATAGATCAATGCAACAGGATAGAAAGCCCAGAGATAAAGCCACACGCCTATGCTCAACTAATCTCTGACAAATGGGGCACAGATACACAATGGAGAAGAGACTGTCTCTTGAATAGGTGGTGCTGGGGAAACTGGACAGAGACATGTAAAACAATAAGATTAGAACACTCCCAAACACCGTACACAAAAATTAATACAAATTGGAACAGAGACCCAAACTTAAGTCTGGACACTCTAAAACTCGTAGAGGAAAACCTAGGAAGAACGTCGTTGGACATAAAACACTAGAAGATGTTTTGAAATCCTCCTGGTAGAGTCCTGGAAATAAAAACAGAAATATACAAGTGGGACCTCAGTAACCTTAAAAGATTTTGCTAAGCACAGGAAACTATGAGAAAGAAGAACACACAACCCACAGAATGGGAAAAATATTTACATACAAATCAGCGGTCTGAGGATCAATCTCAAAAATATGTAAACAGCACATGCTGCCTTGATATTTAAAAAACCAACAACCCAATCTAAAAATGGGCAAAAGTCCTAAACAGACTATTCTCCACAGAAGACATACAGGTGGCCAACAAGCAGATAAAAACCTGCTCAACATCACTAATTATTATAGAGATGCACATCAAAACTACACTGAGGTATCACCTCACACCATTTAGAACGGTCATCATCAGAAAATCAAGAAGAAAAACTGCTGGGCACGGTGTGGAGAAAAGAGAACACACTTGCACTCTTGGTGGGAGTGTAAATTGATAGAGCCACTAGGGAGGGAAGCAAGGAGATTCCTTGAAAAACTGAAAATAGAAATTACATATGACTCAGCCATCGCACACCAGGGCATAAGCCCAGAGAAGAGCATAGTTCTAAAACGCACAGGCACCCCAAAGTTCAGTGCAGCACTATTTACAACAGCCAGGTCATGGAAACAACTTAAATGGCCACCCAAAGACGAATGGATAAAGAAGATGTGGTACCTATATACCGTGGAATATTATACAGCCACGAAAAGGAACTATGTTGGTTCATTTGTACAGGTGTGGATAGATCTAGACACTGTCATACAGAGTGAAGTCAGTCAGAAAGAGAAAATCGGATATCGTATATAAAAGCACATATATTCAACCTAGAGAAACGGTACAGATGAACCAGTGTACAGGACAGAATTGATACACAGATGTGGAGAAGTAACGTATGGCCACCAAGGGGGGAAAGTGGCGGGGTTGGTGGTGGCTGTGTGATGAATTCGGAGAGTGGGATTGACATATATACAGTAATATGTATCAGATGGATAACTAATAAGAACCGCTGTATCAAAAAATGAAGTAAGATTGCAAAGTTCACAAACCAATAAGATCAAAGGAAGAAGTTGTGTCCATGTGAACCAATCATTTACTCCATAGTAAACAAACCCTGAAGGTAGATGGCACTGTCAATAAAAAGGTAGAAAAAGAAGAAAGAAATGACTGAAACAGCAACAAAGAAAACAATATCAAAGATCAAAAAAACAAAAAGCTGGTTCTTTGAGAAGATAAACCATATGGATAAATCCTTAGCCAGATGCATCAAGATAAAGAGGGAGAGGACTGAAATCAATAAAATTAGAAAGGTAAAAGAAGTTACCACGGACAACACAGAAATACAAAACGTCGTAAGAGACTACTGCAATCAACTCTATGCTAACAAAATGGACAATCTGGAAGAAATGGACAAATTCTTAGGAAGGTATGACCTTCCAAGGCTGAAGCAGGAAAAAATCGAAAATATGAACAGACCCAGTACGAGTAATGAACTTGAAACTCTGATTACAAATCATCCAACAAACAAAAGTCCAGGACCAGATGGCTTCACAGGTTATTTCTATCCAACACGTAGAAAAGAGCTAACACCCACCTTTCTCAAACTCTTCCAAACTATTGGCGTGGAAGGAACACTCTGAAACTCTTCCTGTGAGGCCACCGTCACCCTGTTGGGAAAACCAGACAAAGATAGTAGGAAAGAGAGTTACATCCCGATATCACTGATGAACTCAGATGCAAAGCGGCTCAACAAAATAGCAGCAACAGAATCCAACACCACGTTAAAAGTATCATAACTCACCATCAAGTGGGATTTTTCCCAGGGATGCAAGGATTCTTCAATACACGCAAATCAACGTGATTCCCCCTATTGACAAATTGAAGAGGAAAAAGCATATGATCAAGTCACTGGATGCAGAAAAGCTTGTGACAAATGTCAACACACATTTGTGATATAAAGCCTCCAAGACGTGGGCTTAGAGGGAACCTCACTCAACTCAATCAAGGACGTATACAACAAACCCGCAGCAAACATTTTCAGTGGTGAAGAACTGAAAGCATGTCCTCTAAGATCAGGAACAAGAGAAGGACAGCCACTCTCACCACTATCACTCAACGTAGTTTTGGTACTTTTAGCCACGGGAATCAGAGCAGCAAAGGAAAGAAAAGGAAGACAAACTGGAATAGAAGAAGTCACAATGCCACTCTTTGCACATGACATGATTCTATACTTAGAGAATCCTAAAGATGCCACCGTAAAACTAGTAGAGCTAATCCATGGATTTGGAAACGTTGCAGGACACAAAATAAATGCACAGAAATCCCTTGCATTCCTATTCATTAAGGAAGAAAAAAAGAAAGAGAAATTAAAGAAGGACTCCCATATACCCCTGCAAGTAAAGGAATAAAATACCTAGGAATAAACCTACCTAGGGAGACAGAAAACCTGTATACAGAAAAGTATAAGACACTGATGAATGAAACTGAGGATGATACAAACAGATGAAGAGCTATACCATGTTCTTGGATTGGAAGAATCAATATTATGAAAATGACTATACTACCCAAAGCAATCTACATATTCAGTGAAATCCCTCTCAAATTACCAATGGCAATTTTTTTACAAAACTAGAACAAAAAATCTTAAAATGTGTATGGAGACACAAAACTCCCCGAGTGGCCAAAGCAGTTTGATGAAAAAAGAAAAAGGAGCTGGAGGAATCAGGCTCCGTGACTTCGCACTGTACTACAAAGCTACAGTAAGCAAGACAGCATCAGACTGGCACCAAAACGGAAATATAGATCAATGCAACAGGATAGAAAGCCCAGAGATAAAGCCACACGCCTATGCTCAACTAATCTCTGACAAATGGGGCACAGATACACAATGGAGAAGAGACTGTCTCTTGAATAGGTGGTGCTGGGGAAACTGGACAGAGACATGTAAAACAATAAGATTAGAACACTCCCAAACACCGTACACAAAAATTAATACAAATTGGAACAGAGACCCAAACTTAAGTCTGGACACTCTAAAACTCGTAGAGGAAAACCTAGGAAGAACGTCGTTGGACATAAAACACTAGAAGATGTTTTGAAATCCTCCTGCTAGAGTCCTGGAAATAAAAACAGAAATATACAAGTGGGACCTCAGTAACCTTAAAAGATTTTGCTAAGCACAGGAAACTATGAGAAAGAAGAACACACAACCCACAGAATGGGAAAAATATTTACATACAAATCAGCGGTCTGAGGATCAATCTCAAAAATATGTAAACAGCACATGCTGCCTTGATATTTAAAAAACCAACAACCCAATCTAAAAATGGGCAAAAGTCCTAAACAGACTATTCTCCACAGAAGACATACAGGTGGCCAACAAGCAGATAAAAACCTGCTCAACATCACTAATTATTATAGAGATGCACATCAAAACTACACTGAGGTATCACCTCACACCATTTAGAACGGTCATCATCAGAAAATCAAGAAGAAAAACTGCTGGGCACGGTGTGGAGAAAAGAGAACACACTTGCACTCTTGGTGGGAGTGTAAATTGATAGAGCCACTAGGGAGGGAAGCAAGGAGATTCCTTGAAAAACTGAAAATAGAAATAACATATGACTCGGCCATCGCACACCAGGGCATAAGCCCAGAGAAGAGCATAGTTCTAAAACGCACAGGCACCCCAAAGTTCAGTGCAGCACTATTTACAACAGCCAGGTCATGGAAACAACTTAAATGGCCACCCAAAGACGAATGGATAAAGAAGATGTGGTACCTATATACCGTGGAATATTATACAGCCACGAAAAGGAACTATGTTGGTTCATTTGTACAGGTGTGGATAGATCTAGACACTGTCATACAGAGTGAAGTCAGTCAGAAAGAGAAAATCGGATATCGTATATAAAAGCACATATATTCAACCTAGAGAAACGGTACAGATGAACCAGTGTACAGGACAGAATTGATACACAGATGTGGAGAAGTAACGTATGGCCACCAAGGGGGGAAAGTGGCGGGGTTGGTGGTGGCTGTGTGATGAATTCGGAGAGTGGGATTGACATATATACAGTAATATGTATCAGATGGATAACTAATAAGAACTGCTGTATCAAAAAATGAAGTAAGATTGCAAAGTTCACAAACCAATAAGATCAAAGGAAGAAGTTGTGTCCATGTGAACCAATCATTTACTCCATAGAAAACAAACTCTGAAGGTAGATGGCACTGTCAATAAAAAGGTAGAAAAAGAAGAAAGAAATGACTGAAACAGCAACAAAGAAAACAATATCAAAGATCAAAAAAACAAAAAGCTGGTTCTTTGAGAAGATAAACCATATGGATAAATCCTTAGCCAGATGCATCAAGATAAAGAGGGAGAGGACTGAAATCAATAAAATTAGAAAGGTAAAAGAAGTTACCACGGACAACACAGAAATACAAAACGTTGTAAGAGACTACTGCAATCAACTCTATGCTAACAGAATGGACAATCTGGAAGAAATGGACAAATTCTTAGGAAGGTACGACCTTCCAAGGCTGAAGCAGGAAAAAATCGAAAATATGAACAGACCCAGTACGAGTAATGAACTTGAAACTCTGATTACAAATCGTCCAACAAACAAAAGTCCAGGACCAGATGGCTTCACAGGTTATTTCTATCCAACACGTAGAAAAGAGCTAACACCCACCTTTCTCAAACTCTTCCAAACTATTGGCGTGGAAGGAACACTCTGAAACTCTTCCTGTGAGGCCACCGTCACCCTGTTGGGAAAACCAGACAAAGATAGTAGGAAAGAGAGTTACATCCCGATATCACTGATGAACTCAGATGCAAAGCGGCTCAACAAAATAGCAGCAACAGAATCCAACACCACGTTAAAAGTATCATAACTCACCATCAAGTGGGATTTTTCCCAGGGATGCAAGGATTCTTCAATACACGCAAATCAACGTGATTCCCCCTATTGACAAATTGAAGAGGAAAAAGCATATGATCAAGTCACTGGATGCAGAAAAGCTTGTGACAAATGTCAACACACATTTGTGATATAAAGCCTCCAGGACGTGGGCTTAGAGGGAACCTCACTCAACTCAATCAAGGACGTATACAACAAACCCGCAGCAAACATTTTCAGTGGTGAAGAACTGAAAGCATGTCCTCTAAGATCAGGAACAAGACAAGGACAGCCACTCTCACCACTATCACTCAACGTAGTTTTGGTACTTTTAGCCACGGGAATCAGAGCAGCAAAGGAAAGAAAAGGAAGACAAACTGGAATAGAAGAAGTCACAATGCCACTCTTTGCACATGACATGATTCTATACTTAGAGAATCCTAAAGATGCCACCGTAAAACTAGTAGAGCTAATCCATGGATTTGGAAACGTTGCAGGACACAAAATAAATGCACAGAAATCCCTTGCATTCCTATTCATTAAGGAAGAAAAAAAGAAAGAGAAATTAAAGAAGGACTCCCATATACCCCTGCAAGTAAAGGAATAAAATACCTAGGAATAAACCTACCTAGGGAGACAGAAAACCTGTATACAGAAAAGTATAAGACACTGATGAATGAAACTGAGGATGATACAAACAGATGAAGAGCTATACCATGTTCTTGGATTGGAAGAATCAATATTATGAAAATGACTATACTACCCAAAGCAATCTACATATTCAGTGAAATCCCTCTCAAATTACCAATGGCAATTTTTTTACAAAACTAGAACAAAAAATCTTAAAATGTGTATGGAGACACAAAACTCCCCGAGTGGCCAAAGCAGTTTGATGAAAAAAGAAAAAGGAGCTGGAGGAATCAGGCTCCGTGACTTCGCACTGTACTACAAAGCTACAGTAAGCAAGACAGCATCAGACTGGCACCAAAACGGAAATATAGATCAATGCAACAGGATAGAAAGCCCAGAGATAAAGCCACACGCCTATGCTCAACTAATCTCTGACAAATGGGGCACAGATACACAATGGAGAAGAGACTGTCTCTTGAATAGGTGGTGCTGGGGAAACTGGACAGAGACATGTAAAACAATAAGATTAGAACACTCCCAAACACCGTACACAAAAATTAATACAAATTGGAACAGAGACCCAAACTTAAGTCTGGACACTCTAAAACTCGTAGAGGAAAACCTAGGAAGAACGTCGTTGGACATAAAACACTAGAAGATCTTTTGTAATCCTCCTGCTAGAGTCCTGGAAATAAAAACAGAAATATACAAGTGGGACCTCAGTAACCTTAAAAGATTTTGCTAAGCACAGGAAACTATGAGAAAGAAGAACACACAACCCACAGAATGGGAAAAATATTTACATACAAATCAGCGGTCTGAGGATCAAACTCAAAAATACGTAAACAGCACATGCTGCTTGATATTTAAAAAACCAACAACCCAATCTAAAAATGGGCAAAAGTCCTAAACAGACTATTCTCCACAGAAGACATACAGGTGGCCAACAAGCAGATAAAAACCTGCTCAACATCACTAATTATTATAGAGATGCACATCAAAACTACACTGAGGTATCACCTCACACCATTTAGAACGGTCACCATCAGAAAATCAAGAAGAAAAACTGCTGGGCACGGTGTGGAGAAAAGAGAACACACTTGCACTCTTGGTGGGAGTGTAAATTGATAGAGCCACTAGGGAGGGAAGCAAGGAGATTCCTTGAAAAACTGAAAAGAGAAATAACATATGACTCAGCCATCGCACACCAGGGCATAAGCCCAGAGAAGAGCATAGTTCTAAAACGCACAGGCACCCCAAAGTTCAGTGCAGCACTATTTACAACAGCCAGGTCATGGAAACAACTTAAATGGCCACCCAAAGACGAATGGATAAAGAAGATGTGGTACCTATATACCGTGGAATATTATACAGCCACGAAAAGGAACTATGTTGGTTCATTTGTACAGGTGTGGATAGATCTAGACACTGTCATACAGAGTGAAGTCAGTCAGAAAGAGAAAATCGGATATCGTATATAAAAGCACATATATTCAACCTAGAGAAACGGTACAGATGAACCAGTGTACAGGACAGAATTGATACACAGATGTGGAGAAGTAACGTATGGCCACCAAGGGGGGAAAGTGGCGGGGTTGGTGGTGGCTGTGTGATGAATTCGGAGAGTGGGATTGACATATATACAGTAATATGTATCAGATGGATAACTAATAAGAACCGCTGTATCAAAAAATGAAGTAAGATTGCAAAGTTCACAAACCAATAAGATCAAAGGAAGAAGTTGTGTCCATGTGAACCAATCATTTACTCCATAGAAAACAAACTCTGAAGGTAGATGGCACTGTCAATAAAAAGGTAGAAAAAGAAGAAAGAAATGACTGAAACAGCAACAAAGAAAACAATATCAAAGATCAAAAAAACAAAAAGCTGCTTCTTTGAGAAGATAAACCATATGGATAAATCCTTAGCCAGATGCATCAAGATAAAGAGGGAGAGGACTGAAATCAATAAAATTAGAAAGGTAAAAGAAGTTACCACGGACAACACAGAAATACAAAACGTTGTAAGAGACTACTGCAATCAACTCTATGCTAACAGAATGGACAATCTGGAAGAAATGGACAAATTCTTAGGAAGGTACGACCTTCCAAGGCTGAAGCAGGAAAAAATCGAAAATATGAACAGACCCAGTACGAGTAATGAACTTGAAACTCTGATTACAAATCGTCCAACAAACAAAAGTCCAGGACCAGATGGCTTCACAGGTTATTTCTATCCAACACGTAGAAAAGAGCTAACACCCACCTTTCTCAAACTCTTCCAAACTATTGGCGTGGAAGGAACACTCTGAAACTCTTCCTGTGAGGCCACCGTCACCCTGTTGGGAAAACCAGACAAAGATAGTAGGAAAGAGAGTTACATCCCGATATCACTGATGAACTCAGATGCAAAGCGGCTCAACAAAATAGCAGCAACAGAATCCAACACCACGTTAAAAGTATCATAACTCACCATCAAGTGGGATTTTTCCCAGGGATGCAAGGATTCTTCAATACACGCAAATCAACGTGATTCCCCCTATTGACAAATTGAAGAGGAAAAAGCATATGATCAAGTCACTGGATGCAGAAAAGCTTGTGACAAATGTCAACACACATTTGTGATATAAAGCCTCCAGGACGTGGGCTTAGAGGGAACCTCACTCAACTCAATCAAGGACGTATACAACAAACCCGCAGCAAACATTTTCAGTGGTGAAGAACTGAAAGCATGTCCTCTAAGATCAGGAACAAGACAAGGATGGCCACTCTCACCACTATCACTCAACGTAGTTTTGGTACTTTTAGCCACGGGAATCAGAGCAGCAAAGGAAAGAAAAGGAAGACAAACTGGAATAGAAGAAGTCACAATGCCACTCTTTGCACATGACATGATTCTATACTTAGAGAATCCTAAAGATGCCACCGTAAAACTAGTAGAGCTAATCCATGGATTTGGAAACGTTGCAGGACACAAAATAAATGCACAGAAATCCCTTGCATTCCTATTCATTAAGGAAGAAAAAAAGAAAGAGAAATTAAAGAAGGACTCACATATACCCCTGCAAGTAAAGGAATAAAATACCTAGGAATAAACCTACCTAGGGAGACAGAAAACCTGTATACAGAAAAGTATAAGACACTGATGAATGAAACTGAGGATGATACAAACAGATGAAGAGCTATACCATGTTCTTGGATTGGAAGAATCAATATTATGAAAATGACTATACTACCCAAAGCAATCTACATATTCAGTGAAATCCCTCTCAAATTACCAATGGCAATTTTTTTACAAAACTAGAACAAAAAATCTTAAAATGTGTATGGAGACACAAAACTCCCCGAGTGGCCAAAGCAGTTTGATGAAAAAAGAAAAAGGAGCTGGAGGAATCAGGCTCCGTGACTTCGCACTGTACTACAAAGCTACAGTAAGCAAGACAGCATCAGACTTGCACCTAAACGGAAATATAGATCAATGCAACAGGATAGAAAGCCCAGAGATAAAGCCACACGCCTATGCTCAACTAATCTCTGACAAAGGGGGCACAGATACACAATGGAGAAGAGACTGTCTCTTGAATAGGTGGTGCTAGGGAAACTGGACAGAGACATGTAAAACAATAAGATTAGAACACTCCCAAACACCGTACACAAAAATTAATACAAATTGGAACAGAGACCCAAACTTAAGTCTGGACACTCTAAAACTCGTAGAGGAAAACCTAGGAAGAACGTCGTTGGACATAAAACACTAGAAGATCTTTTGTAATCCTCCTGCTAGAGTCCTGGAAATAAAAACAGAAATATACAAGCGGGACCTCAGTAACCTTAAAAGATTTTGCTAAGCACAGGAAACTATGAGAAAGAAGAACACACAACCCACAGAATGGGAAAAATATTTACATACAAATCAGCGGTCTGAGGATCAATCTCAAAAATACGTAAACAGCACATGCTGCTTGATATTTAAAAAACCAACAACCCAATCTAAAAATGGGCAAAAGTCCTAAACAGACTATTCTCCACAGAAGACATACAGGTGGCCAACAAGCAGATAAAAACCTGCTCAACATCACTAATTATTATAGAGATGCACATCAAAACTACACTGAGGTATCACCTCACACCATTTAGAACGGTCACCATCAGAAAATCAAGAAGAAAAACTGCTGGGCACGGTGTGGAGAAAAGAGAACACACTTGCACTCTTGGTGGGAGTGTAAATTGATAGAGCCACTAGGGAGGGAAGCAAGGAGATTCCTTGAAAAACTGAAAATAGAAATAACATATGACTCAGCCATCGCACACCAGGGCATAAGCCCAGAGAAGAGCATAGTTCTAAAACGCACAGGCACCCCAAAGTTCAGTGCAGCACTATTTACAACAGCCAGGTCATGGAAACAACTTAAATGGCCACCCAAAGACGAATGGATAAAGAAGATGTGGTACCTATATACCGTGGAATATTATACAGCCACGAAAAGGAACTATGTTGGTTCATTTGTACAGGTGTGGATAGATCTAGACACTGTCATACAGAGTGAAGTCAGTCAGAAAGAGAAAATCGGATATCGTATATAAAAGCACATATATTCAACCTAGAGAAACGGTACAGATGAACCAGTGTACAGGACAGAATTGATACACAGATGTGGAGAAGTAACGTATGGCCACCAAGGGGGGAAAGTGGCGGGGTTGGTGGTGGCTGTGTGATGAATTCGGAGAGTGGGATTGACATATATACAGTAATATGTATCAGATGGATAACTAATAAGAACCGCTGTATCAAAAAATGAAGTAAGATTGCAAAGTTCACAAACCAATAAGATCAAAGGAAGAAGTTGTGTCCATGTGAACCAATCATTTACTCCATAGAAAACAAACTCTGAAGGTAGATGGCACTGTCAATAAAAAGATAGAAAAAGAAGAAAGAAATGACTGAAACAGCAACAAAGAAAACAATATCAAAGATCAAAAAAACAAAAAGCTGGTTCTTTGAGAAGATAAACCATATGGATAAATCCTTAGCCAGATGCATCAAGATAAAGAGGGAGAGGACTGAAATCAATAAAATTAGAAAGGTAAAAGAAGTTACCACGGACAACACAGAAATACAAAACGTTGTAAGAGACTACTGCAATCAACTCTATGCTAACAGAATGGACAATCTGGAAGAAATGGACAAATTCTTAGGAAGGTACGACCTTCCAAGGCTGAAGCAGGAAAAAAATCGAAAATATGAACAGACCCAGTACGAGTAATGAACTTGAAACTCTGATTACAAATCGTCCAACAAACAAAAGTCCAGGACCAGATGGCTTCACAGGTTATTTCTATACAACACGTAGAAAAGAGCTAACACCCACCTTTCTCAAACTCTTCCAAACTATTGGCGTGGAAGGAACACTCTGAAACTCTTCCTGTGAGGCCACCGTCACCCTGTTGGGAAAACCAGACAAAGATAGTAGGAAAGAGAGTTACATCCCGATATCACTGATGAACTCAGATGCAAAGCGGCTCAACAAAATAGCAGCAACAGAATCCAACACCACGTTAAAAGTATCATAACGCACCATCAAGTGGGATTTTTCCCAGGGATGCAAGGATTCTTCAATACACGCAAATCAACGTGATTCCCCCTATTGACAAATTGAAGAGGAAAAAGCATATGATCAAGTCACTGGATGCAGAAAAGCTTGTGACAAATGTCAACACACATTTGTGATATAAAGCCTCCAGGACGTGGGCTTAGAGGGAACCTCACTCAACTTAATCAAGGACGTATACAACAAACCCGCAGCAAACATTTTCAGTGGTGAAGAACTGAAAGCATATCCTCTAAGATCAGGAACAAGACAAGGATGGCCACTCTCACCACTATTATTCAACATAGTTTTGGAACTTCTAGCCACGGGAATCAGAGCAGCAAAGGAAAGAAAAGGAAGACAAACTGGAAAAGAAGTCACAATGCCACTCTTTGCACATGACATGATTCTATACGTAGAGAATCCTAAAGATGCCACCGTAAAACTAGTAGAGCTAATCCATGGATTTGGCAACGTTGCAGGACACAAAATTAATGCACAGAAATCCCTTGCATTCCTATTCATTAAGGAAGAAAAAAAGAAAGAGAAATTAAAGAAGGACTCCCATTTACCCCTGCAAGTAAAGGAATAAAATACCTAGGAATAAACCTACCTAGGGAGACAGAAAACCTGTATACAGAAAAGGATAAGACACTGATGAATGAAACTGAGGATGATACAAACAGATGAAGAGCTATACCATGTACTTGGATAGGAAGAATCAATATTATGAAAATGACTATACTACCCAAAGCAATCTACATGTTCAGTGCAATCCCTCTCAAATTACCAATGGCAATTTCTTTACAAAACCAGAACAAAAAATCTTAAAATGTGTATGGAGACACAAAACTCCCCGAGTGGCCAAAGCAGTTTGATGAAAAAAAAAAAAATAGCTGGAGGAATCAGGCTCCGTGACTTCGCACTGTACTACAAAGCTACAGTAAGCAAGACAGCATCAGACTGGCACCAAAACGGAAATATAGATCAATGCAACAGGATAGAAAGCCCAGAGATAAAGCCACACGCCTATGCTCAACTAATCTCTGACAAATGGGGCACAGATACACAATGGAGAAGAGACTGTCTCTTGAATACGTGGTGCTGGGGAAACTGGACAGAGACATGTAAAACAATAAGATTAGAACACTCCCAAACACCATACACAAAAATTAATACAAATTGTAACACAGACCCAAACTTAAGTCTGGACACTGTAAAACTCGTAGAGGAAAACCTAGGAAGAACGTCGTTGGACATAAAACACTAGATGTTTTGTAATCCTCCTGCTAGAGTCCTGGAAATAAAAACAGAAATATACAAGTGGGACCTCAGTAACCTTAAAAGATTTTGCTAAGCACAGGAAACTATGAGAAAGAAGAACACACAACCCACAGAATGGGAAAAATATTTACATACAAATCAGCGGTCTGAGGATCAATCTCAAAAATATGTAAACAGCACATGCTGCTTGATATTTAAAAAACCAACAACCCAATCTAAAAATGGGCAAAAGTCCTAAACAGACTATTCTCCACAGAAGACATACAGGTGGCCAACAAGCAGATAAAAACCTGCTCAACATCACTAATTATTATAGAGATGCACATCAAAACTACACTGAGGTATCACCTCACACCATTTAGAACGGTCACCATCAGAAAATCAAGAAGAAAAACTGCTGGGCACGCTGTGGAGAAAAGAGAACACACTTGCACTCTTGGTGGGAGTGTAAATTGATAGAGCCACTAGGGAGGGAAGCAAGGAGATTCCTTGAAAAATTGAAAATAGAAATAACATATGACTCAGCCATCGCACACCAGGGCATAAGCCCAGAGAAGAGCATAGTTCTAAAACGCACAGGCACCCCAAAGCTCAGTGCAGCACTATTTACAACAGCCAGGTCATGGAAACAACTTAAATGGCCACCCAAAGACGAATGGATAAAGAAGATGTGGTACCTATATACCGTGGAATATTATACAGCCACGAAAAGGAACTATGTTGGTTCATTTGTACAGGTGTGGATAGATCTAGACACTGTCATACAGAGTGAAGTCAGTCAGAAAGAGAAAATCGGATATCGTATATAAAAGCACATATATTCAACCTAGAGAAACGGTACAGATGAACCAGTGTACAGGACAGAATTGATACACAGATGTGGAGAAGTAACGTATGGCCACCAAGGGGGGAAAGTGGCGGGGTTGGTGGTGGCTGTGTGATGAATTCGGAGAGTGGGATTGACATATATACAGTAATATGTATCAGATGGATAACTAATAAGAACCGCTGTATCAAAAAATGAAGTAAGATTGCAAAGTTCACAAACCAATAAGATCAAAGGAAGAAGTTGTGTCCATGTGAACCAATCATTTACTCCATAGAAAACAAACTCTGAAGGTAGATGGCACTGTCAATAAAAAGGTAGAAAAAGAAGAAAGAAATGACTGAAACAGCAACAAAGAAAACAATATCAAAGATCAAAAAAACAAAAAGCTGGTTCTTTGAGAAGATAAACCATATGGATAAATCCTTAGCCAGATGCATCAAGATAAAGAGGGAGAGGACTGAAATCAATAAAATTAGAAAGGTAAAAGAAGTTACCACGGACAACACAGAAATACAAAACGTTGTAAGAGACTACTGCAATCAACTCTATGCTAACAGAATGGACAATCTGGAAGAAATGGACAAATTCTTAGGAAGGTACGACCTTCCAAGGCTGAAGCAGGAAAAAAATCGAAAATATGAACAGACCCAGTACGAGTAATGAACTTGAAACTCTGATTACAAATCGTCCAACAAACAAAAGTCCAGGACCAGATGGCTTCACAGGTTATTTCTATCCAACACGTAGAAAAGAGCTAACACCCACCTTTCTCAAACTCTTCCAAACTATTGGCGTGGAAGGAACACTCTGAAACTCTTCCTGTGAGGCCACCATCACCCTGTTGGGAAAACCAGACAAAGATAGTAGGAAAGAGAGTTACATCCCGATATCACTGATGAACTCAGATGCAAAGCGGCTCAACAAAATAGCAGCAACAGAATCCAACACCACGTTAAAAGTATCATAACGCACCATCAAGTGGGATTTTTCCCAGGGATGCAAGGATTCTTCAATACACGCAAATCAACGTGATTCCCCCTATTGACAAATTGAAGAGGAAAAAGCATATGATCAAGTCACTGGATGCAGAAAAGCTTGTGACAAATGTCAACACACATTTGTGATATAAAGCCTCCAGGACGTGGGCTTAGAGGGAACCTCACTCAACTCAATCAAGGACGTATACAACAAACCCGCAGCAAACATTTTCAGTGGTGAAGAACTGAAAGCATGTCCTCTAAGATCAGGAACAAGACAAGGACAGCCACTCTCACCACTATCACTCAACGTAGTTTTGGTACTTTTAGCCACGGGAATCAGAGCAGCAAAGGAAAGAAAAGGAAGACAAACTGGAATAGAAGAAGTCACAATGCCACTCTTTGCACATGACATGATTCTATACTTAGAGAATCCTAAAGATGCCACCGTAAAACTAGTAGAGCTAATCCATGGATTTGCAAACGTTGCAGGACACAAAATAAATGCACAGAAATCCCTTGCATTCCTATTCATTAAGGAAGAAAAAAAGAAAGAGAAATTAAAGAAGGACTCCCATATACCCCTGCAAGTAAAGGAATAAAATACCTAGGAATAAACCTACCTAGGGAGACAGAAAACCTGTATACAGAAAAGTATAAGACACTGATGAATGAAACTGAGGATGATACAAACAGATGAAGAGCTATACCATGTTCTTGGATTGGAAGAATCAATATTATGAAAATGACTATACTACCCAAAGCAATCTACATATTCAGTGCAATCCCTCTCAAATTACCAATGGCAATTTTTTTACAAAACTAGAACAAAAAATCTTAAAATGTGTATGGAGACACAAAATTCCCCGAGTGGCCAAAGCAGTTTGATGAAAAAAGAAAAAGGAGCTGGAGGAATCAGGCTCCGTGACTTCGCACTGTACTACAAAGCTACAGTAAGCAAGACAGCATCAGACTTGCACCAAAACGGAAATATAGATCAATGCAACAGGATAGAAAGCCCAGAGATAAAGCCACACGCCTATGCTCAACTAATCTTTGACAAAGGGGGCACAGATACACAATGGAGAAGAGACTGTCTCTTGAATACGTGGTGCTGGGGAAACTGGACAGAGACATGTAAAACAATAAGATTAGAACACTCCCAAACACCGTACACAAAAATTAATACAAATTGGAACAGAGACCCAAACTTAAGTCTGGACACTCTAAAACTCGTAGAGGAAAACCTAGGAAGAACGTCGTTGGACATAAAACACTAGAAGATCTTTTTAATCCTCCTGCTAGAGTCCTGGAAATAAAAACAGAAATATACAAGTGGGACCTCAGTAACCTTAAAAGATTTTGCTAAGCACAGGAAACTATGAGAAAGAAGAACACACAACCCACAGAATGGGAAAAATATTTACATACAAATCAGCGGTCTGAGGATCAATCTCAAAAATATGTAAACAGCACATGCTGCTTGATATTTAAAAAACCAACAACCCAATCTAAAAATGGGCAAAAGTCCTAAACAGACTATTCTCCACAGAAGACATACAGGTGGCCAACAAGCAGATAAAAACCTGCTCAACATCACTAATTATTATAGAGATGCACATCAAAACTACACTGAGGTATCACCTCACACCATTTAGAACGGTCACCATCAGAAAATCAAGAAGAAAAACTGCTGGGCACACTGTGGAGAAAAGAGAACACACTTGCACTCTTGGTGGGAGTGTAAATTGATAGAGCCACTAGGGAGGGAAGCAAGGAGATTCCTTGAAAAACTGAAAAGAGAAATAACATATGACTCAGCCATCGCACACCAGGGCATAAGCCCAGAGAAGAGCATAGTTCTAAAACGCACAGGCACCCCAAAGTTCAGTGCAGCACTATTTACAACAGCCAGGTCATGGAAACAACTTAAATGGCCACCCAAAGACGAATGGATAAAGAAGATGTGGTACCTATATACCGTGGAATATTATACAGCCACGAAAAGGAACTATGTTGGTTCATTTGTACAGGTGTGGATAGATCTAGACACTGTCATACAGAGTGAAGTCAGTCAGAAAGAGAAAATCGGAGATCGTATATAAAAGCACATATATTCAACCTAGAGAAACGGTACAGATGAACCAGTGTACAGGACAGAATTGATACACAGATGTGGAGAAGTAACGTATGGCCACCAAGGGGGGAAAGTGGCGGGGTTGGTGGTGGCTGTGTGATGAATTCGGGGAGTGGGATTGACATATATACAGTAATATGTATCAGATGGATAACTAATAAGAACCGCTGTATCAAAAAATGAAGTAAGATTGCAAAGTTCACAAACCAATAAGATCAAAGGAAGAAGTTGTGTCCATGTGAACCAATCATTTACTCCATAGAAAACAAACTCTGAAGGTAGATGGCACTGTCAATAAAAAGGTAGAAAAAGAAGAAAGAAATGACTGAAACAGCAACAAAGAAAACAATATCGAAGATCAAAAAAACAAAAAGCTGGTTCTTTGAGAAGATAAACCATATGGATAAATCCTTAGCCAGATGCATCAAGATAAAGAGGGAGAGGACTGAAATCAATAAAATTAGAAAGGTAAAAGAAGTTACCACGGACAACACAGAAATACAAAACGTTGTAAGAGACTACTGCAATCAACTCTATGCTAACAGAATGGACAATCTGGAAGAAATGGACAAATTGTTAGGAAGGTACGACCTTCCAAGGCTGAAGCAGGAAAAAATCGAAAATATGAACAGACCCAGTACGAGTAATGAACTTGAAACTCTGATTACAAATCGTCCAACAAACAAAAGTCCAGGACCAGATGGCTTCACAGGTTATCTCTATCCAACACGTAGAAAAGAGCTAACACCCACCTTTCTCAAACTCTTCCAAACTATTGGCGTGGAAGGAACACTCTGAAACTCTTCCTGTGAGGCCACCGTCACCCTGTTGGGAAAACCAGACAAAGATAGTAGGAAAGAGAGTTACATCCCGATATCACTGATGAACTCAGATGCAAAGCGGCTCAACAAAATAGCAGCAACAGAATCCAACACCACGTTAAAAGTATCATAACTCACCATCAAGTGGGATTTTTCCCAGGGATGCAAGGATTCTTCAATACACGCAAATCAACGTGATTCCCCCTATTGACAAATTGAAGAGGAAAAAGCATATGATCAAGTCACTGGATGCAGAAAAGCTTGTGACAAATGTCAACACACATTTGTGATATAAAGCCTCCAGGACGTGGGCTTAGAGGGAACCTCACTCAACTCAATCAAGGACGTATACAACAAACCCGCAGCAAACATTTTCAGTGGTGAAGAACTGAAAGCATGTCCTCTAAGATCAGGAACAAGACAAGGACAGCCACTCTCACCACTATCACTCAACGTAGTTTTGGTACTTTTAGCCACGGGAATCAGAGCAGCAAAGGAAAGAAAAGGAAGACAAACTGGAATAGAAGAAGTCACAATGCCACTCTTTGCACATGACATGATTCTATACTTAGAGAATCCTAAAGATGCCACCGTAAAACTAGTAGAGCTAATCCATGGATTTGCAAACGTTGCAGGACACAAAATAAATGCACAGAAATCCCTTGCATTCCTATTCATTAAGGAAGAAAAAAAGAAAGAGAAATTAAAGAAGGACTCCCATATACCCCTGCAAGTAAAGGAATAAAATACCTAGGAATAAACCTACCTAGGGAGACAGAAAACCTGTATACAGAAAAGTATAAGACACTGATGAATGAAACTGAGGATGATACAAACAGATGAAGAGCTATACCATGTACTTGGATAGGAAGAATCAATATTATGAGAATGACTATACTACCCAAAGCAATCTACATATTCAGTGCAATCCCTCTCAAATTACCAATGGCAATTTTTTTACAAAACTAGAACAAAAAATCTTAAAATGTGTATGGAGACACAAAACTCCCCGAGTGGCCAAAGCAGTTTGATGAAAAAAGAAAAAGGAGCTGGAGGAATCAGGCTCTGTGACTTCGCACTGTACTACAAAGCTACAGTAAGCAAGACAGCATCAGACTTGCACCAAAACGGAAATATAGATCAATGCAACAGGATAGAAAGCCCAGAGATAAAGCCACACGCCTATGCTCAACTAATCTCTGACAAAGGGGGCACAGATACACAATGGAGAAGAGACCGTCTCTTGAATACGAGGTGCTGGGGAAACTGGACAGAGACATGTAAAACAATAAGATTAGAACACTCCCAAACACCGTACACAAAAATTAATACAAATTGGAACAGAGACCCAAACTTAAGTCTGGACACTCTAAAACTCGTAGAGGAAAACCTAGGAAGAACGTCGTTGGACATAAAACACTAGAAGATCTTTTGTAATCCTCCTGCTAGAGTCCTGGAAATAAAAACAGAAATATACAAGTGGGACCTCAGTAACCTTAAAAGATTTTGCTAAGCACAGGAAACTATGAGAAAGAAGAACACACAACCCACAGAATGGGAAAAATATTTACATACAAATCAGCGGTCTGAGGATCAATCTCAAAAATATGTAAACAGCACATGCTGCTTGATATTTAAAAAACCAACAACCCAATCTAAAAATGGGCAAAAGTCCTAAACAGACTATTCTCCACAGAAGACATACAGGTGGCCAACAAGCAGATAAAAACCTGCTCAACATCACTAATTATTATAGAGATGCACATCAAAACTACACTGAGGTATCACCTCACACCATTTAGAACGGTCACCATCAGAAAATCAAGAAGAAAAACTGCTGGGCACGGTGTGGAGAAAAGAGAACACACTTGCACTCTTGGTGGGAGTGTAAATTGATAGAGCCACTAGGGAGGGAAGCAAGGAGATTCCTTGAAAAACTGAAAAGAGAAATAACATATGACTCAGCCATCGCACACCAGGGCATAAGCCCAGAGAAGAGCATAGTTCTAAAACGCACAGGCACCCCAAAGTTCAGTGCAGCACTATTTACAACAGCCAGGTCATGGAAACAACTTAAATGGCCACCCAAAGACGAATGGATAAAGATGATGTGGTACCTATATACCGTGGAATATTATACAGCCACGAAAAGGAACTATGTTGGTTCATTTGTACAGGTGTGGATAGATCTAGACACTGTCATACAGAGTGAAGTCAGTCAGAAAGAGAAAATCGGATATCGTATATAAAAGCACATATATTCAACCTAGAGAAACGGCACAGATGAACCAGTGTACAGGACAGAATTGATACACAGATGTGGAGAAGTAACGTATGGCCACCAAGGGGGGAAAGTGGCGGGGTTGGTGGTGGCTGTGTGATGAATTCGGAGAGTGGGATTGACATATATACAGTAATATGTATCAGATGGATAACTAATAAGAACCGCTGTATCAAAAAATGAAGTAAGATTGCAAAGTTCACAAACCAATAAGATCAAAGGAAGAAGTTGTGTCCATGTGAACCAATCATTTACTCCATAGAAAACAAACTGTGAAGGTAGATGGCACTGTCAATAAAAAGGTAGAAAAAGAAGAAAGAAATGACTGAAACAGCAACAAAGAAAACAATATCAAAGATCAAAAAAACAAAAAGCTGGTTCTTTGAGAAGATAAACCATATGGATAAATCCTTAGCCAGATGCATCAAGATAAAGAGGGAGAGGACTGAAATCAATAAAATTAGAAAGGTAAAAGAAGTTACCACGGACAACACAGAAATACAAAACGTTGTAAGAGACTACTGCAATCAACTCTATGCTAACAGAATGGACAATCTGGAAGAAATGGACAAATTCTTAGGAAGGTACGACCTTCCAAGGCTGAAGCAGGAAAAAATCGAAAATATGAACAGACCCAGTACGAGTAATGAACTTGAAACTCTGATTACAAATCGTCCAACAAACAAAAGTCCAGGACCAGATGGCTTCACAGGTTATCTCTATCCAACACGTAGAAAAGAGCTAACACCCACCTTTCTCAAACTCTTCCAAACTATTGGCGTGGAAGGAACACTCTGAAACTCTTCCTGTGAGGCCACCGTCACCCTGTTGGGAAAACCAGACAAAGATAGTAGGAAAGAGAGTTACATCCCGATATCACTGATGAACTCAGATGCAAAGCGGCTCAACAAAATAGCAGCAACAGAATCCAACACCACGTTAAAAGTATCATAACTCACCATCAAGTGGGATTTTTCCCAGGGATGCAAGGATTCTTCAATACACGCAAATCAACGTGATTCCCCCTATTGACAAATTGAAGAGGAAAAAGCATATGATCAAGTCACTGGATGCAGAAAAGCTTGTGACAAATGTCAACACACATTTGTGATATAAAGCCTCCAGGACGTGGGCTTAGAGGGAACCTCACTCAACTCAATCAAGGACGTATACAACAAACCCGCAGCAAACATTTTCAGTGGTGAAGAACTGAAAGCATGTCCTCTAAGATCAGGAACAAGACAAGGACAGCCACTCTCACCACTATCACTCAACGTAGTTTTGGTACTTTTAGCCACGGGAATCAGAGCAGCAAAGGAAAGAAAAGGAAGACAAACTGGAATAGAAGAAGTCACAATGCCACTCTTTGCACATGACATGATTCTATACTTAGAGAATCCTAAAGATGCCACCGTAAAACTAGTAGAGCTAATCCATGGATTTGCAAACGTTGCAGGACACAAAATAAATGCACAGAAATCCCTTGCATTCCTATTCATTAAGGAAGAAAAAAAGAAAGAGAAATTAAAGAAGGACTCCCATATACCCCTGCAAGTAAAGGAATAAAATACCTAGGAATAAACCTACCTAGGGAGACAGAAAACCTGTATACAGAAAAGTATAAGACACTGATGAATGAAACTGAGGATGATACAAACAGATGAAGAGCTATACCATGTACTTAGATAGGAAGAATCAATATTATGAGAATGACTATACTACCCAAAGCAATCTACATATTCAGTGCAATCCCTCTCAAATTACCAATGGCAATTTTTTTACAAAACTAGAACAAAAAATCTTAAAATGTGTATGGAGACACAAAACTCCCCGAGTGGCCAAAGCAGTTTGATGAAAAAAGAAAAAGGAGCTGGAGGAATCAGGCTCTGTGACTTCGCACTGTACTACAAAGCTACAGTAAGCAAGACAGCATCAGACTTGCACCAAAACGGAAATATAGATCAATGCAACAGGATAGAAAGCCCAGAGATAAAGCCACACGCCTATGCTCAACTAATCTCTGACAAAGGGGGCACAGATACACAATGGAGAAGAGACCGTCTCTTGAATACGAGGTGCTGGGGAAACTGGACAGAGACATGTAAAACAATAAGATTAGAACACTCCCAAACACCGTACACAAAAATTAATACAAATTGGAACAGAGACCCAAACTTAAGTCTGGACACTCTAAAACTCGTAGAGGAAAACCTAGGAAGAACGTCGTTGGACATAAAACACTAGAAGATCTTTTGTAATCCTCCTGCTAGAGTCCTGGAAATAAAAACAGAAATATACAAGTGGGACCTCAGTAACCTTAAAAGATTTTGCTAAGCACAGGAAACTATGAGAAAGAAGAACACACAACCCACAGAATGGGAAAAATATTTACATACAAATCAGCGGTCTGAGGATCAATCTCAAAAATATGTAAACAGCACATGCTGCTTGATATTTAAAAAACCAACAACCCAATCTAAAAATGGGCAAAAGTCCTAAACAGACTATTCTCCACAGAAGACATACAGGTGGCCAACAAGCAGATAAAAACCTGCTCAACATCACTAATTATTATAGAGATGCACATCAAAACTACACTGAGGTATCACCTCACACCATTTAGAACGGTCACCATCAGAAAATCAAGAAGAAAAACTGCTGGGCACGGTGTGGAGAAAAGAGAACACACTTGCACTCTTGGTGGGAGTGTAAATTGATAGAGCCACTAGGGAGGGAAGCAAGGAGATTCCTTGAAAAACTGAAAAGAGAAATAACATATGACTCAGCCATCGCACACCAGGGCATAAGCCCAGAGAAGAGCATAGTTCTAAAACGCACAGGCACCCCAAAGTTCAGTGCAGCACTATTTACAACAGCCAGGTCATGGAAACAACTTAAATGGCCACCCAAAGACGAATGGATAAAGATGATGTGGTACCTATATACCGTGGAATATTATACAGCCACGAAAAGGAACTATGTTGGTTCATTTGTACAGGTGTGGATAGATCTAGACACTGTCATACAGAGTGAAGTCAGTCAGAAAGAGAAAATCGGATATCGTATATAAAAGCACATATATTCAACCTAGAGAAACGGCACAGATGAACCAGTGTACAGGACAGAATTGATACACAGATGTGGAGAAGTAACGTATGGCCACCAAGGGGGGAAAGTGGCGGGGTTGGTGGTGGCTGTGTGATGAATTCGGAGAGTGGGATTGACATATATACAGTAATATGTATCAGATGGATAACTAATAAGAACCGCTGTATCAAAAAATGAAGTAAGATTGCAAAGTTCACAAACCAATAAGATCAAAGGAAGAAGTTGTGTCCATGTGAACCAATCATTTACTCCATAGAAAACAAACTGTGAAGGTAGATGGCACTGTCAATAAAAAGGTAGAAAAAGAAGAAAGAAATGACTGAAACAGCAACAAAGAAAACAATATCAAAGATCAAAAAAACAAAAAGCTGGTTCTTTGAGAAGATAAACCATATGGATAAATCCTTAGCCAGATGCATCAAGATAAAGAGGGAGAGGACTGAAATCAATAAAATTAGAAAGGTAAAAGAAGTTACCACGGACAACACAGAAATACAAAACGTTGTAAGAGACTACTGCAATCAACTCTATGCTAACAGAATGGACAATCTGGAAGAAATGGACAAATTCTTAGGAAGGTACGACCTTCCAAGGCTGAAGCAGGAAAAAATCGAAAATATGAACAGACCCAGTACGAGTAATGAACTTGAAACTCTGATTACAAATCGTCCAACAAACAAAAGTCCAGGACCAGATGGCTTCACAGGTTATCTCTATCCAACACGTAGAAAAGAGCTAACACCCACCTTTCTCAAACTCTTCCAAACTATTGGCGTGGAAGGAACACTCTGAAACTCTTCCTGTGAGGCCACCGTCACCCTGTTGGGAAAACCAGACAAAGATAGTAGGAAAGAGAGTTACATCCCGATATCACTGATGAACTCAGATGCAAAGCGGCTCAACAAAATAGCAGCAACAGAATCCAACACCACGTTAAAAGTATCATAACTCACCATCAAGTGGGATTTTTCCCAGGGATGCAAGGATTCTTCAATACACGCAAATCAACGTGATTCCCCCTATTGACAAATTGAAGAGGAAAAAGCATATGATCAAGTCACTGGATGCAGAAAAGCTTGTGACAAATGTCAACACACATTTGTGATATAAAGCCTCCAGGACGTGGGCTTAGAGGGAACCTCACTCAACTCAATCAAGGACGTATACAACAAACCCGCAGCAAACATTTTCAGTGGTGAAGAACTGAAAGCATGTCCTCTAAGATCAGGAACAAGACAAGGACAGCCACTCTCACCACTATCACTCAACGTAGTTTTGGTACTTTTAGCCACGGGAACCAGAGCAGCAAAGGAAAGAAAAGGAAGACAAACTGGAATAGAAGAAGTCACAATGCCACTCTTTGCACATGACATGATTCTATACTTAGAGAATCCTAAAGATGCCACCGTAAAACTAGTAGAGCTAATCCATGGATTTGGCAACGTTGCAGGACACAAAATTAATGCACAGAAATCCCTTGCATTCCTATTCATTAAGGAAGAAAAAAAGAAAGAGAAATTAAAGAAGGACTCCCATTTACCCCTGTAAGTAAAGGAATAAAATACCTAGGAATAAACCTACCTAGGGAGACAGAAAACCTGTATACAGAAAAGTATAAGACACTGATGAATGAAACTGAGGATGGTACAAACAGATGAAGAGCTATACCATGTACTTGGATAGGAAGAATCAATATTATGAAAATGACTATACTACCCAAAGCAATCTACATGTTCAGTGCAATCCCTCTCAAATTACCAATGGCAATTTCTTTACAAAACCAGAACAAAAAATCTTAAAATGTGTATGGAGACACAAAACTCCCCGAGTGGCCAAAGCAGTTTGATGAAAAAAGAAAAAGGAGCTGGAGGAATCAGGCTCCGTGACTTCGCACTGTACTACAAAGCTACAGTAAGCAAGACAGCATCAGACTTGCACCAAAACGGAAATATAGATCAATGCAACAGGATAGAAAGCCCAGAGATAAAGCCACACGCCTATGCTCAACTAATCTCTGACAAAGGGGGCACAGATACACAATGGAGAAGAGACCGTCTCTTGAATACGTGGTGCTGGGGAAACTGGACAGAGACATGTAAAACAATAAGATTAGAACACTCCCAAACACCGTACACAAAAATTAATACAAATTGGAACAGAGACCCAAACTTAAGTCTGGACACTCTAAAACTCGTAGAGGAAAACCTAGGAAGAACGTCGTTGGACATAAAACACTAGAAGATCTTTTGTAATCCTCCTGCTAGAGTCCTGGAAATAAAAACAGAAATATACAAGTGGGACCTCAGTAACCTTAAAAGATTTTGCTAAGCACAGGAAACTATGAGAAAGAAGAACACACAACCCACAGAATGGGAAAAATATTTACATACAAATCAGCGGTCTGAGGATCAATCTCAAAAATATGTAAACAGCACATGCTGCTTGATATTTAAAAAACCAACAACCCAATCTAAAAATGGGCAAAAGTCCTAAACAGACTATTCTCCACAGAAGACATACAGGTGGCCAACAAGCAGATAAAAACCTGCTCAACATCACTAATTATTATAGAGATGCACATCAAAACTACACTGAGGTATCACCTCACACCATTTAGAACGGTCACCATCAGAAAATCAAGAAGAAAAACTGCTGGGCACGCTGTGGAGAAAAGAGAACACACTTGCACTCTTGGTGGGAGTGTAAATTGATAGAGCCACTAGGGAGGGAAGCAACGAGATTCCTTGAAAAACTGAAAATAGAAATAACATATGACTCAGCCATCGCACACCAGGGCATAAGCCCAGAGAAGAGCATAGTTCTAAAACGCACAGGCACCCCAAAGTTCAGTGCAGCACTATTTACAACAGCCAGGTCATGGAAACAACTTAAATGGCCACCCAAAGACGAATGGATAAAGAAGATGTGGTACCTATATACCGTGGAATATTATACAGCCACGAAAAGGAACTATGTTGGTTCATTTGTACAGGTGTGGATAGATCTAGACACTGTCATACAGAGTGAAGTCAGTCAGAAAGAGAAAATCGGATATCGTATATAAAAGCACATATATTCAACCTAGAGAAACGGTACAGATGAACCAGTGTACAGGACAGAATTGATACACAGATGTGGAGAAGTAACGTATGGCCACCAAGGGGGGAAAGTGGCGGGGTTGGTGGTGGCTGTGTGATGAATTCGGAGAGTGGGATTGACATATATACAGTAATATGTATCAGATGGATAACTAATAAGAACCGCTGTATCAAAAAATGAAGTAAGATTGCAAAGTTCACAAACCAATAAGATCAAAGGAAGAAGTTGTGTCCATGTGAACCAATCATTTACTCCATAGAAAACAAACTCTGAAGGTAGATGGCACTGTCAATAAAAAGGTAGAAAAAGAAGAAAGAAATGACTGAAACAGCAACAAAGAAAACAATATCAAAGATCAAAAAAACAAAAAGCTGGTTCTTTGAGAAGATAAACCATATGGATAAATCCTTAGCCAGATGCATCAAGATAAAGAGGGAGAGGACTGAAATCAATAAAATTAGAAAGGTAAAAGAAGTTACCACGGACAACACAGAAATACAAAACGTTGTAAGAGACTACTGCAATCAACTCTATGCTAACAGAATGGACAATCTGGAAGAAATGGACAAATTCTTAGGAAGGTACGACCTTCCAAGGCTGAAGCAGGAAAAAATCGAAAATATGAACAGACCCAGTACGAGTAATGAACTTGAAACTCTGATTACAAATCGTCCAACAAACAAAAGTCCAGGACCAGATGGCTTCACAGGTTATCTCTATCCAACACGTAGAAAAGAGCTAACACCCACCTTTCTCAAACTCTTCCAAACTATTGGCGTGGAAGGAACACTCTGAAACTCTTCCTGTGAGGCCACCGTCACCCTGTTGGGAAAACCAGACAAAGATAGTAGGAAAGAGAGTTACATCCCGATATCACTGATGAACTCAGATGCAAAGCGGCTCAACAAAATAGCAGCAACAGAATCCAACACCACGTTAAAAGTATCATAACGCACCATCAAGTGGGATTTTTCCCAGGGATGCAAGGATTCTTCAATACACGCAAATCAACGTGATTCCCCCTATTGACAAATTGAAGAGGAAAAAGCATATGATCAAGTCACTGGATGCAGAAAAGCTTGTGACAAATGTCAACACACATTTGTGATATAAAGCCTCCAGGACGTGGGCTTAGAGGGAACCTCACTCAACTCAATCAAGGACGTATACAACAAACCCGCAGCAAACATTTTCAGTGGTGAAGAACTGAAAGCATGTCCTCTAAGATCAGGAACAAGACAAGGACAGCCACTCTCACCACTATCACTCAACGTAGTTTTGGTACTTTTAGCCACGGGAATCAGAGCAGCAAAGGAAAGAAAAGGAAGACAAACTGGAATAGAAGAAGTCACAATGCCACTCTTTGCACATGACATGATTCTATACTTAGAGAATCCTAAAGATGCCACCGTAAAACTAGTAGAGCTAATCCATGGATTTGCAAACGTTGCAGGACACAAAATAAATGCACAGAAATCCCTTGCATTCCTATTCATTAAGGAAGAAAAAAAGAAAGAGAAATTAAAGAAGGACTCCCATATACCCCTGCAAGTAAAGGAATAAAATACCTAGGAATAAACCTACCTAGGGAGACAGAAAACCTGTATACAGAAAAGTATAAGACACTGATGAATGAAACTGAGGATGATACAAACAGATGAAGAGCTATACCATGTTCTTGGATTGGAAGAATCAATATTATGAAAATGACTATACTACCCAAAGCAATCTACATATTCAGTGCAATCCCTCTCAAATTACCAATGGCAATTTTTTTACAAAACTAGAACAAAAAATCTTAAAATGTGTATGGAGACACAAAACTCCCCGAGTGGCCAAAGCAGTTTGATGAAAAAAGAAAAAGGAGCTGGAGGAATCAGGCTCCGTGACTTCGCACTGTACTACAAAGCTACAGTAAGCAAGACAGCATCAGACTTGCACCAAAACGGAAATATAGATCAATGCAACAGGATAGAAAGCCCAGAGATAAAGCCACACGCCTATGCTCAACTAATCTTTGACAAAGGGGGCACAGATACACAATGGAGAAGAGACTGTCTCTTGAATACGTGGTGCTGGGGAAACTGGACAGAGACATGTAAAACAATAAGATTAGAACACTCCCAAACACCGTACACAAAAATTAATACAAATTGGAACAGAGACCCAAACTTAAGTCTGGACACTCTAAAACTCGTAGAGGAAAACCTAGGAAGAACGTCGTTGGACATAAAACACTAGAAGATCTTTTGTAATCCTCCTGCTAGAGTCCTGGAAATAAAAACAGAAATATACAAGTGGGACCTCAGTAACCTTAAAAGATTTTGCTAAGCACAGGAAACTATGAGAAAGAAGAACACACAACCCACAGAATGGGAAAAATATTTACATACAAATCAGCGGTCTGAGGATCAATCTCAAAAATATGTAAACAGCACATGCTGCTTGATATTTAAAAAACCAACAACCCAATCTAAAAATGGGCAAAAGTCCTAAACAGACTATTCTCCACAGAAGACATACAGGTGGCCAACAAGCAGATAAAAACCTGCTCAACATCACTAATTATTATAGAGATGCACATCAAAACTACACTGAGGTATCACCTCACACCATTTAGAACGGTCACCATCAGAAAATCAAGAAGAAAAACTGCTGGGCACGGTGTGGAGAAAAGAGAACACACTTGCACTCTTGGTGGGAGTGTAAATTGATAGAGCCACTAGGGAGGGAAGCAAGGAGATTCCTTGAAAAACTGAAAAGAGAAATAACATATGACTCAGCCATCGCACACCAGGGCATAAGCCCAGAGAAGAGCATAGTTCTAAAACGCACAGGCACCCCAAAGTTCAGTGCAGCACTATTTACAACAGCCAGGTCATGGAAACAACTTAAATGGCCACCCAAAGACGAATGGATAAAGATGATGTGGTACCTATATACCGTGGAATATTATACAGCCACGAAAAGGAACTATGTTGGTTCATTTGTACAGGTGTGGATAGATCTAGACACTGTCATACAGAGTGAAGTCAGTCAGAAAGAGAAAATCGGATATCGTATATAAAAGCACATATATTCAACCTAGAGAAACGGCACAGATGAACCAGTGTACAGGACAGAATTGATACACAGATGTGGAGAAGTAACGTATGGCCACCAAGGGGGGAAAGTGGCGGGGTTGGTGGTGGCTGTGTGATGAATTCGGAGAGTGGGATTGACATATATACAGTAATATGTATCAGATGGATAACTAATAAGAACCGCTGTATCAAAAAATGAAGTAAGATTGCAAAGTTCACAAACCAATAAGATCAAAGGAAGAAGTTGTGTCCATGTGAACCAATCATTTACTCCATAGAAAACAAACTGTGAAGGTAGATGGCACTGTCAATAAAAAGGTAGAAAAAGAAGAAAGAAATGACTGAAACAGCAACAAAGAAAACAATATCAAAGATCAAAAAAACAAAAAGCTGGTTCTTTGAGAAGATAAACCATATGGATAAATCCTTAGCCAGATGCATCAAGATAAAGAGGGAGAGGACTGAAATCAATAAAATTAGAAAGGTAAAAGAAGTTACCACGGACAACACAGAAATACAAAACGTTGTAAGAGACTACTGCAATCAACTCTATGCTAACAGAATGGACAATCTGGAAGAAATGGACAAATTCTTAGGAAGGTACGACCTTCCAAGGCTGAAGCAGGAAAAAATCGAAAATATGAACAGACCCAGTACGAGTAATGAACTTGAAACTCTGATTACAAATCGTCCAACAAACAAAAGTCCAGGACCAGATGGCTTCACAGGTTATCTCTATCCAACACGTAGAAAAGAGCTAACACCCACCTTTCTCAAACTCTTCCAAACTATTGGCGTGGAAGGAACACTCTGAAACTCTTCCTGTGAGGCCACCGTCACCCTGTTGGGAAAACCAGACAAAGATAGTAGGAAAGAGAGTTACATCCCGATATCACTGATGAACTCAGATGCAAAGCGGCTCAACAAAATAGCAGCAACAGAATCCAACACCACGTTAAAAGTATCATAACTCACCATCAAGTGGGATTTTTCCCAGGGATGCAAGGATTCTTCAATACACGCAAATCAACGTGATTCCCCCTATTGACAAATTGAAGAGGAAAAAGCATATGATCAAGTCACTGGATGCAGAAAAGCTTGTGACAAATGTCAACACACATTTGTGATATAAAGCCTCCAGGACGTGGGCTTAGAGGGAACCTCACTCAACTCAATCAAGGACGTATACAACAAACCCGCAGCAAACATTTTCAGTGGTGAAGAACTGAAAGCATGTCCTCTAAGATCAGGAACAAGACAAGGACAGCCACTCTCACCACTATCACTCAACGTAGTTTTGGTACTTTTAGCCACGGGAACCAGAGCAGCAAAGGAAAGAAAAGGAAGACAAACTGGAATAGAAGAAGTCACAATGCCACTCTTTGCACATGACATGATTCTATACTTAGAGAATCCTAAAGATGCCACCGTAAAACTAGTAGAGCTAATCCATGGATTTGCAAACGTTGCAGGACACAAAATAAATGCACAGAAATCCCTTGCATTCCTATTCATTAAGGAAGAAAAAAAGAAAGAGAAATTAAAGAAGGACTCCCATATACCCCTGCAAGTAAAGGAATAAAATACCTAGGAATAAACCTACCTAGGGAGACAGAAAACCTGTATACAGAAAAGTATAAGACACTGATGAATGAAACTGAGGATGATACAAACAGATGAAGAGCTATACCATGTTCTTGGATTGGAAGAATCAATATTATGAAAATGACTATACTACCCAAAGCAATCTACATATTCAGTGCAATCCCTCTCAAATTACCAATGGCAATTTTTTTACAAAACTAGAACAAAAAATCTTAAAATGTGTATGGAGACACAAAACTCCCCGAGTGGCCAAAGCAGTTTGATGAAAAAAGAAAAAGGAGCTGGAGGAATCAGGCTCCGTGACTTCGCACTGTACTACAAAGCTACAGTAAGCAAGACAGCATCAGACTTGCACCAAAACGGAAATATAGATCAATGCAACAGGATAGAAAGCCCAGAGATAAAGCCACACGCCTATGCTCAACTAATCTCTGACAAAGGGGGCACAGATACACAATGGAGAAGAGACCGTCTCTTGAATACGTGGTGCTGGGGAAACTGGACAGAGACATGTAAAACAATAAGATTAGAACACTCCCAAACACCGTACACAAAAATTAATACAAATTGGAACAGAGACCCAAACTTAAGTCTGGACACTCTAAAACTCGTAGAGGAAAACCTAGGAAGAACGTCGTTGGACATAAAACACTAGAAGATCTTTTGTAATCCTCCTGCTAGAGTCCTGGAAATAAAAACAGAAATATACAAGTGGGACCTCAGTAACCTTAAAAGATTTTGCTAAGCACAGGAAACTATGAGAAAGAAGAACACACAACCCACAGAATGGGAAAAATATTTACATACAAATCAGTGGTCTGAGGATCAATCTCAAAAATATGTAAACAGCACATGCTGCTTGATATTTAAAAAACCAACAACCCAATCTAAAAATGGGCAAAAGTCCTAAACAGACTATTCTCCACAGAAGACATACAGGTGGCCAACAAGCAGATAAAAACCTGCTCAACATCACTAATTATTATAGAGATGCACATCAAAACTACACTGAGGTATCACCTCACACCATTTAGAACGGTCACCATCAGAAAATCAAGAAGAAAAACTGCTGGGCACGGTGTGGAGAAAAGAGAACACACTTGCACTCTTGGTGGGAGTGTAAATTGATAGAGCCACTAGGGAGGGAAGCAAGGAGATTCCTTGAAAAACTGAAAATAGAAATAACATATGACTCAGCCATCGCACACCAGGGCATAAGCCCAGAGAAGAGCATAGTTCTAAAACGCACAGGCACCCCAAAGTTCAGTGCAGCACTATTTACAACAGCCAGGTCATGGAAACAACTTAAATGGCCACCCAAAGACGAATGGATAAAGAAGATGTGGTACCTATATACCGTGGAATATTATACAGCCACGAAAAGGAACTATGTTGGTTCATTTGTACAGGTGTGGATAGATCTAGACACTGTCATACAGAGTGAAGTCAGTCAGAAAGAGAAAATCGGAGATCGTATATAAAAGCACATATATTCAACCTAGAGAAACGGTACAGATGAACCAGTGTACAGGACAGAATTGATACACAGATGTGGAGAAGTAACGTATGGCCACCAAGGGGGGAAAGTGGCGGGGTTGGTGGTGGCTGTGTGATGAATTCGGAGAGTGGGATTGACATATATACAGTAATATGTATCAGATGGATAACTAATAAGAACCGCTGTATCAAAAAATGAAGTAAGATTGCAAAGTTCACAAACCAATAAGATCAAAGGAAGAAGTTGTGTCCATGTGAACCAATCATTTACTCCATAGAAAACAAACTCTGAAGGTAGATGGCACTGTCAATAAAAAGGTAGAAAAAGAAGAAAGAAATGACTGAAACAGCAACAAAGAAAACAATATCAAAGATCAAAAAAACAAAAAGCTGCTTCTTTGAGAAGATAAACCATATGGATAAATCCTTAGCCAGATGCATCAAGATAAAGAGGGAGAGGACTGAAATCAATAAAATTAGAAAGGTAAAAGAAGTTACCACGGACAACACAGAAATACAAAACGTTGTAAGAGACTACTGCAATCAACTCTATGCTAACAGAATGGACAATCTGGAAGAAATGGACAAATTCTTAGGAAGGTACGACCTTCCAAGGCTGAAGCAGGAAAAAATCGAAAATATGAACAGACCCAGTACGAGTAATGAACTTGAAACTCTGATTACAAATCGTCCAACAAACAAAAGTCCAGGACCAGATGGCTTCACAGGTTATCTCTATCCAACACGTAGAAAAGAGCTAACACCCACCTTTCTCAAACTCTTCCAAACTATTGGCGTGGAAGGAACACTCTGAAACTCTTCCTGTGAGGCCACCGTCACCCTGTTGGGAAAACCAGACAAAGATAGTAGGAAAGAGAGTTACATCCCGATATCACTGATGAACTCAGATGCAAAGCGGCTCAACAAAATAGCAGCAACAGAATCCAACACCACGTTAAAAGTATCATAACTCACCATCAAGTGGGATTTTTCCCAGGGATGCAAGGATTCTTCAATACACGCAAATCAACGTGATTCCCCCTATTGACAAATTGAAGAGGAAAAAGCATATGATCAAGTCACTGGATGCAGAAAAGCTTGTGACAAATGTCAACACACATTTGTGATATAAAGCCTCCAGGACGTGGGCTTAGAGGGAACCTCACTCAACTCAATCAAGGACGTATACAACAAACCCGCAGCAAACATTTTCAGTGGTGAAGAACTGAAAGCATGTCCTCTAAGATCAGGAACAAGACAAGGACAGCCACTCTCACCACTATCACTCAACGTAGTTTTGGTACTTTTAGCCACGGGAATCAGAGCAGCAAAGGAAAGAAAAGGAAGACAAACTGGAATAGAAGAAGTCACAATGCCACTCTTTGCACATGACATGATTCTATACTTAGAGAATCCTAAAGATGCCACCGTAAAACTAGTAGAGCTAATCCATGGATTTGCAAACGTTGCAGGACACAAAATAAATGCACAGAAATCCCTTGCATTCCTATTCATTAAGGAAGAAAAAAAGAAAGAGAAATTAAAGAAGGACTCCCATATACCCCTGCAAGTAAAGGAATAAAATACCTAGGAATAAACCTACCTAGGGAGACAGAAAACCTGTATACAGAAAAGTATAAGACACTGATGAATGAAACTGAGGATGATACAAACAGATGAAGAGCTATACCATGTTCTTGGATTGGAAGAATCAATATTATGAAAATGACTGTACTACCCAAAGCTATCTACATATTCAGTGCAATCCCTCTCAAATTACCAATGGCAATTTTTTTACAAAACTAGAACAAAAAATCTTAAAACGTGTATGGAGACACAAAACTCCCCGAGTGGCCAAAGCAGTTTGATGAAAAAAGAAAAAGGAGCTGGAGGAATCAGGCTCCGTGACTTCGCACTGTACTACAAAGCTACAGTAAGCAAGACAGCATCAGACTTGCACCAAAACGGAAATATAGATCAATGCAACAGGATAGAAAGCCCAGAGATAAAGCCACACGCCTATGCTCAACTAATCTTTGACAAAGGGGGCACAGATACACAATGGAGAAGAGACTGTCTCTTGAATACGTGGTGCTGGGGAAACTGGACAGAGACATGTAAAACAATAAGATTAGAACACTCCCAAACACCGTACACAAAAATTAATACAAATTGGAACAGAGACCCAAACTTAAGTCTGGACACTCTAAAACTCGTAGAGGAAAACCTAGGAAGAACGTCGTTGGACATAAAACACTAGAAGATGTTTTGTAATCCTCCTGCTAGAGTCCTGGAAATAAAAACAGAAATATACAAGTGGGACCTCAGTAACCTTAAAAGATTTTGCTAAGCACAGGAAACTATGAGAAAGAAGAACACACAACCCACAGAATGGGAAAAATATTTACATACAAATCAGCGGTCTGAGGATCAATCTCAAAAATATGTAAACAGCACATGCTGCTTGATATTTAAAAAACCAACAACCCAATCTAAAAATGGGCAAAAGTCCTAAACAGACTATTCTCCACAGAAGACATACAGGTGGCCAACAAGCAGATAAAAACCTGCTCAACATCACTAATTATTATAGAGATGCACATCAAAACTACACTGAGGTATCACCTCACACCATTTAGAACGGTCACCATCAGAAAATCAAGAAGAAAAACTGCTGGGCACGGTGTGGAGAAAAGAGAACACACTTGCACGCTTGGTGGGAGTGTAAATTGATAGAGCCACTAGGGAGGGAAGCAAGGAGATTCCTTGAAAAACTGAAAATAGAAATAACATATGACTCAGCCATCGCACACCAGGGCATAAGCCCAGAGAAGAGCATAGTTCTAAAACGCACAGGCACCCCAAAGTTCAGTGCAGCACTATTTACAACAGCCAGGTCATGGAAACAACTTAAATGGCCACCCAAAGACGAATGGATAAAGAAGATGTGGTACCTATATACCGTGGAATATTATACAGCCACGAAAAGGAACTATGTTGGTTCATTTGTACAGGTGTGGATAGATCTAGACACTGTCATACAGAGTGAAGTCAGTCAGAAAGAGAAAATCGGAGATCGTATATAAAAGCACATATATTCAACCTAGAGAAACGGTACAGATGAACCAGTGTACAGGACAGAATTGATACACAGATGTGGAGAAGTAACGTATGGCCACCAAGGGGGGAAAGTGGCGGGGTTGGTGGTGGCTGTGTGATGAATTCGGAGAGTGGGATTGACATATATACAGTAATATGTATCAGATGGATAACTAATAAGAACCGCTGTATCAAAAAATGAAGTAAGATTGCAAAGTTCACAAACCAATAAGATCAAAGGAAGAAGTTGTGTCCATGTGAACCAATCATTTACTCCATAGAAAACAAACTCTGAAGGTAGATGGCACTGTCAATAAAAAGGTAGAAAAAGAAGAAAGAAATGACTGAAACAGCAACAAAGAAAACAATATCGAAGATCAAAAAAACAAAAAGCTGGTTCTTTGAGAAGATAAACCATATGGATAAATCCTTAGCCAGATGCATCAAGATAAAGAGGGAGAGGACTGAAATCAATAAAATTAGAAAGGTAAAAGAAGTTACCACGGACAACACAGAAATACAAAACGTTGTAAGAGACTACTGCAATCAACTCTATGCTAACAGAATGGACAATCTGGAAGAAATGGACAAATTCTTAGGAAGGTACGACCTTCCAAGGCTGAAGCAGGAAAAAATCGAAAATATGAACAGACCCAGTACGAGTAATGAACTTGAAACTCTGATTACAAATCGTCCAACAAACAAAAGTCCAGGACCAGATGGCTTCACAGGTTATTTCTATCCAACACGTAGAAAAGAGCTAACACCCACCTTTCTCAAACTCTTCCAAACTATTGGCGTGGAAGGAACACTCTGAAACTCTTCCTGTGAGGCCACCGTCACCCTGTTGGGAAAACCAGACAAAGATAGTAGGAAAGAGAGTTACATCCCGATATCACTGATGAACTCAGATGCAAAGCGGCTCAACAAAATAGCAGCAACAGAATCCAACACCACGTTAAAAGTATCATAACTCACCATCAAGTGGGATTTTTCCCAGGGATGCAAGGATTCTTCAATACACGCAAATCAACGTGATTCCCCCTATTGACAAATTGAAGAGGAAAAAGCATATGATCAAGTCACTGGATGCAGAAAAGCTTGTGACAAATGTCAACACACATTTGTGATATAAAGCCTCCAGGACGTGGGCTTAGAGGGAACCTCACTCAACTCAATCAAGGACGTATACAACAAACCCGCAGCAAACATTTTCAGTGGTGAAGAACTGAAAGCATGTCCTCTAAGATCAGGAACAAGACAAGGATGGCCACTCTCACCACTATTATTCAACATAGTTTTGGAACTTCTAGCCACGGGAATCAGAGCAGCAAAGGAAAGAAAAGGAAGACAAACTGGAAAAGAAGTCACAATGCCACTCTTTGCACATGACATGATTCTATACGTAGAGAATCCTAAAGATGCCACCGTAAAACTAGTAGAGCTAATCCATGGATTTGGCAACGTTGCAGGACACAAAATTAATGCACAGAAATCCCTTGCATTCCTATTCATTAAGGAAGAAAAAAAGAAAGAGAAATTAAAGAAGGACTCCCATTTACCCCTGCAAGTAAAGGAATAAAATACCTAGGAATAAACCTACCTAGGGAGACAGAAAACCTGTATACAGAAAAGGATAAGACACTGATGAATGAAACTGAGGATGATACAAACAGATGAAGAGCTATACCATGTACTTGGATAGGAAGAATCAATATTATGAAAATGACTATACTACCCAAAGCAATCTACATGTTCAGTGCAATCCCTCTCAAATTACCAATGGCAATTTCTTTACAAAACCAGAACAAAAAATCTTAAAATGTGTATGGAGACACAAAACTCCCCGAGTGGCCAAAGCAGTTTGATGAAAAAAAAAAAATAGCTGGAGGAATCAGGCTCCGTGACATCGCACTGTACTACAAAGCTACAGTAAGCAAGACAGCATCAGACTGGCACCAAAACGGAAATATAGATCAATGCAACAGGATAGAAAGCCCAGAGATAAAGCCACACGCCTATGCTCAACTAATCTCTGACAAATGGGGCACAGATACACAATGGAGAAGAGACTGTCTCTTGAATACGTGGTGCTGGGGAAACTGGACAGAGACATGTAAAACAATAAGATTAGAACACTCCCAAACACCGTACACAAAAATTAATACAAATTGGAACACAGACCCAAACTTAAGTCTGGACACTGTAAAACTCGTAGAGGAAAACCTAGGAAGAACGTCGTTGGACATAAAACACTAGAAGATGTTTTGTAATCCTCCTGCTAGAGTCCTGGAAATAAAAACAGAAATATACAAGTGGGACCTCAGTAACCTTAAAAGATTTTGCTAAGCACAGGAAACTATGAGAAAGAAGAACACACAACCCACAGAATGGGAAAAATATTTACATACAAATCAGCGGTCTGAGGATCAATCTCAAAAATATGTAAACAGCACATGCTGCTTGATATTTAAAAAACCAACAACCCAATCTAAAAATGGGCAAAAGTCCTAAACAGACTATTCTCCACAGAAGACATACAGGTGGCCAACAAGCAGATAAAAACCTGCTCAACATCACTAATTATTATAGAGATGCACATCAAAACTACACTGAGGTATCACCTCACACCATTTAGAACGGTCACCATCAGAAAATCAAGAAGAAAAACTGCTGGGCACGCTGTGGAGAAAAGAGAACACACTTGCACTCTTGGTGGGAGTGTAAATTGATAGAGCCACTAGGGAGGGAAGCAAGGAGATTCCTTGAAAAACTGAAAATAGAAATAACATATGACTCAGCCATCGCACACCAGGGCATAAGCCCAGAGAAGAGCATAGTTCTAAAACGCACAGGCACCCCAAAGTTCAGTGCAGCACTATTTACAACAGCCAGGTCATGGAAACAACTTAAATGGCCACCCAAAGACGAATGGATAAAGAAGATGTGGTACCTATATACCGTGGAATATTATACAGCCACGAAAAGGAACTATGTTGGTTCATTTGTACAGGTGTGGATAGATCTAGACACTGTCATACAGAGTGAAGTCAGTCAGAAAGAGAAAATCGGAGATCGTATATAAAAGCACATATATTCAACCTAGAGAAACGGTACAGATGAACCAGTGTACAGGACAGAATTGATACACAGATGTGGAGAAGTAACGTATGGCCACCAAGGGGGGAAAGTGGCGGGGTTGGTGGTGGCTGTGTGATGAATTCGGAGAGTGGGATTGACATATATACAGTAATATGTATCAGATGGATAACTAATAAGAACCGCTGTATCAAAAAATGAAGTAAGATTGCAAAGTTCACAAACCAATAAGATCAAAGGAAGAAGTTGTGTCCATGTGAACCAATCATTTACTCCATAGAAAACAAACTCTGAAGGTAGATGGCACTGTCAATAAAAAGGTAGAAAAAGAAGAAAGAAATGACTGAAACAGCAACAAAGAAAACAATATCAAAGATCAAAAAAACAAAAAGCTGGTTCTTTGAGAAGATAAACCATATGGATAAATCCTTAGCCAGATGCATCAAGATAAAGAGGGAGAGGACTGAAATCAATAAAATTAGAAAGGTAAAAGAAGTTACCACGGACAACACAGAAATACAAAACGTTGTAAGAGACTACTGCAATCAACTCTATGCTAACAGAATGGACAATCTGGAAGAAATGGACAAATTCTTAGGAAGGTACGACCTTCCAAGGCTGAAGCAGGAAAAAATCGAAAATATGAACAGACCCAGTACGAGTAATGAACTTGAAACTCTGATTACAAATCGTCCAACAAACAAAAGTCCAGGACCAGATGGCTTCACAGGTTATCTCTATCCAACACGTAGAAAAGAGCTAACACCCACCTTTCTCAAACTCTTCCAAACTATTGGCGTGGAAGGAACACTCTGAAACTCTTCCTGTGAGGCCACCGTCACCCTGTTGGGAAAACCAGACAAAGATAGTAGGAAAGAGAGTTACATCCCGATATCACTGATGAACTCAGATGCAAAGCGGCTCAACAAAATAGCAGCAACAGAATACAACACCACGTTAAAAGTATCATAACTCACCATCAAGTGGGATTTTTCCCAGGGATGCAAGGATTCTTCAATACACGCAAATCAACGTGATTCCCCCTATTGACAAATCGAAGAGGAAAAAGCATATGATCAAGTCACTGGATGCAGAAAAGCTTGTGACAAATGTCAACACACATTTGTGATATAAAGCCTCCAGGACGTGGGCTTAGAGGGAACCTCACTCAACTCAATCAAGGACGTATACAACAAACCCGCAGCAAACATTTTCAGTGGTGAAGAACTGAAAGCATGTCCTCTAAGATCAGGAACAAGACAAGGACAGCCACTCTCACCACTATCACTCAACGTAGTTTTGGTACTTTTAGCCACGGGAATCAGAGCAGCAAAGGAAAGAAAAGGAAGACAAACTGGAATAGAAGAAGTCACAATGCCACTCTTTGCACATGACATGATTCTATACGTAGAGAATCCTAAAGATGCCACCGTAAAACTAGTAGAGCTAATCCATGGATTTGCAAACGTTGCAGGACACAAAATAAATGCACAGAAATCCCTTGCATTCCTATTCATTAAGGAAGAAAAAAAGAAAGAGAAATTAAAGAAGGACTCCCATATACCCCTGCAAGTAAAGGAATAAAATACCTAGGAATAAACCTACCTAGGGAGACAGAAAACCTGTATACAGAAAAGTATAAGACACTGATGAATGAAACTGAGGATGATACAAACAGATGAAGAGCTATATCATGTTCTTGGATTGGAAGAATCAATATTATGAAAATGACTATACTACCCAAAGCAATCTACATGTTCAGTGCAATCCCTCTCAAATTACCAATGGCAATTTCTTTACAAAACCAGAACAAAAAATCTTAAAATGTGTATGGAGACACAAAACTCCCCGAGTGGCCAAAGAAGTTTGATGGAAAAAAAAAAAATAGCTGGAAGAATCAGGCTCCGTGACTTCGCACTGTACTACAAAGCTACAGTAAGCAAGACAGCATCAGACTGGCACCAAAACGGAAATATAGATCAATGCAACAGGATAGAAAGCCCAGAGATAAAGCCACACGCCTATGCTCAACTAATCTCTGACAAATGGGGCACAGATACACAATGGAGAAGAGACTGTCTCTTGAATACGTGGTGCTGGGGAAACTGGACAGAGACATGTAAAACAATAAGATTAGAACACTCCCAAACACCGTACACAAAAATTAATACAAATTGGAACACAGACCCAAACTTAAGTCTGGACACTGTAAAACTCGTAGAGGAAAACCTAGGAAGAACGTCGTTGGACATAAAACACTAGAAGATGTTTTGTAATCCTCCTGCTAGAGTCCTGGAAATAAAAACAGAAATATACAAGTGGGACCTCAGTAACCTTAAAAGATTTTGCTAAGCACAGGAAACTATGAGAAAGAAGAACACACAACCCACAGAATGGGAAAAATATTTACATACAAATCAGCGGTCTGAGGATCAATCTCAAAAATATGTAAACAGCACATGCTGCCTTGATATTTAAAAAACCAACAACCCAATCTAAAAATGGGCAGAATTCCTAAACAGACTATTCTCCACAGAAGACATACAGGTGGCCAACAAGCAGATAAAAACCTGCTCAACATCACTAATTATTATAGAGATGCACATCAAAACTACACTGAGGTATCACCTCACACCATTTAGAACGGTCACCATCAGAAAATCAAGAAGAAAAACTGCTGGGCACGGTGTGGAGAAAAGAGAACACACTTGCACTCTTGGTGGGAGTGTAAATTGATAGAGCCACTAGGGAGGGAAGCAAGGAGATTCCTTGAAAAACTGAAAATAGAAATAACATATGACTCGGCCATCGCACACCAGGGCATAAGCCCAGAGAAGAGCATAGTTCTAAAACGCACAGGCACCCCAAAGTTCAGTGCAGCACTATTTACAACAGCCAGGTCATGGAAACAACTTAAATGGCCACCCAAAGACGAATGGATAAAGAAGATGTGGTACCTATATACCGTGGAATATTATACAGCCACGAAAAGGAACTATGTTGGTTCATTTGTACAGGTGTGGATAGATCTAGACACTGTCATACAGAGTGAAGTCAGTCAGAAAGAGAAAATCGGAGATCGTATATAAAAGCACATATATTCAACCTAGAGAAACGGTACAGATGAACCAGTGTACAGGACAGAATTGATACACAGATGTGGAGAAGTAACGTATGGCCACCAAGGGGGGAAAGTGGCGGGGTTGGTGGTGGCTGTGTGATGAATTCGGAGAGTGGGATTGACATATATACAGTAATATGTATCAGATGGATAACTAATAAGAACCGCTGTATCAAAAACTGAAGTAAGATTGCAAAGTTCACAAACCAATAAGATCAAAGGAAGAAGTTGTGTCCATGTGAACCAATCATTTACTCCATAGAAAACAAACTCTGAAGGTAGATGGCACTGTCAATAAAAAGGTAGAAAAAGAAGAAAGAAATGACTGAAACAGCAACAAAGAAAACAATATCGAAGATCAAAAAAACAAAAAGCTGGTTCTTTGAGAAGATAAACCATATGGATAAATCCTTAGCCAGATGCATCAAGATAAAGAGGGAGAGGACTGAAATCAATAAAATTAGAAAGGTAAAAGAAGTTACCACGGACAACACAGAAATACAAAACGTTGTAAGAGACTACTGCAATCAACTCTATGCTAACAGAATGGACAATCTGGAAGAAATGGACAAATTCTTAGGAAGGTACAACCTTCCAAGGCTGAAGCAGGAAAAAATCGAAAATATGAACAGACCCAGTACGAGTAATGAACTTGAAACTCTGATTACAAATCGTCCAACAAACAAAAGTCCAGGACCAGATGGCTTCACAGGTTATCTCTATCCAACACGTAGAAAAGAGCTAACACCCACCTTTCTCAAACTCTTCCAAACTATTGGCGTGGAAGGAACACTCTGAAACTCTTCCTGTGAGGCCACCGTCACCCTGTTGGGAAAACCAGACAAAGATAGTAGGAAAGAGAGTTACATCCCGATATCACTGATGAACTCAGATGCAAAGCGGCTCAACAAAATAGCAGCAACAGAATCCAACACCACGTTAAAAGTATCATAACTCACCATCAAGTGGGATTTTTCCCAGGGATGCAAGGATTCTTCAATACACGCAAATCAACGTGATTCCCCCTATTGACAAATCGAAGAGGAAAAAGCATATGATCAAGTCACTGGATGCAGAAAAGCTTGTGACAAATGTCAACACACATTTGTGATATAAAGCCTCCAGGACGTGGGCTTAGAGGGAACCTCACTCAACTCAATCAAGGACGTATACAACAAACCCGCAGCAAACATTTTCAGTGGTGAAGAACTGAAAGCATGTCCTCTAAGATCAGGAACAAGACAAGGACAGCCACTCTCACCACTATCACTCAACGTAGTTTTGGTACTTTTAGCCACGGGAATCAGAGCAGCAAAGGAAAGAAAAGGAAGACAAACTGGAATAGAAGAAGTCACAATGCCACTCTTTGCACATGACATGATTCTATACTTAGAGAATCCTAAAGATGCCACCGTAAAACTAGTAGAGCTAATCCATGGATTTGCAAACGTTGCAGGACACAAAATAAATGCACAGAAATCCCTTGCATTCCTATTCATTAAGGAAGAAAAAAAGAAAGAGAAATTAAAGAAGGACTCCCATATACCCCTGCAAGTAAAGGAATAAAATACCTAGGAATAAACCTACCTAGGGAGACAGAAAACCTGTATACAGAAAAGTATAAGACACTGATGAATGAAACTGAGGATGATACAAACAGATGAAGAGCTATACCATGTTCTTGGATAGGAAGAATCAATATTATGAAAATGACTATACTACCCAAAGCAATCTACATATTCAGTGCAATCCCTCTCAAATTACCAATGGCAATTGTTTTACAAAACTAGAACAAAAAATCTTAAAATGTGTATGGAGACACAAAACTCCCCGAGTGGCCAAAGCAGTTTGATGAAAAAAGAAAAAGGAGCTGGAGGAATCAGGCTCCGTGACTTCGCACTGTACTACAAAGCTACAGTAAGCAAGACAACATCAGACTTGCACCAAAACGGAAATATAGATCAATGCAACAGGATAGAAAGCCCAGAGATAAAGCCACACGCCTATGCTCAACTAATCTTTGACAAAGGGGGCACAGATACACAATGGAGAAGAGACTGTCTCTTGAATACGTGGTGCTGGGGAAACTGGACAGAGACATGTAAAACAATAAGATTAGAACACTCCCAAACACCGTACACAAAAATTAATACAAATTGGAACAGAGACCCAAACTTAAGTCTGGACACTGTAAAACTCGTAGAGGAAAACCTAGGAAGAACGTCGTTGGACATAAAACACTAGAAGATGTTTTGTAATCCTCCTGCTAGAGTCCTGGAAATAAAAACAGAAATATACAAGTGGGACCTCAGTAACCTTAAAAGATTTTGCTAAGCACAGGAAACTATGAGAAAGAAGAACACACAACCCACAGAATGGGAAAAATATTTACATACAAATCAGCGGTCTGAGGATCAATCTCAAAAATACGTAAACAGCACATGCTGCTTGATATTTAAAAAACCAACAACCCAATCTAAAAATGGGCAGAATTCCTAAACAGACTATTCTCCACAGAAGACATACAGGTGGCCAATAAGCAGATAAAAACCTGCTCAACATCACTAATTATTATAGAGATGCACATCAAAACTACACTGAGGTATCACCTCACACCATTTAGAACAGTCATCATCAGAAAATCAAGAAGAAAAACTGCTGGGCACGGTGTGGAGAAAAGAGAACACACTTGCACTCTTGGTGGGAGTGTAAATTGATAGAGCCACTAGGGAGGGAAGCAAGGAGATTGCTTGAAAAACTGAAAATAGAAATAACATATGACTCAGCCATCGCACACCAGGGCATAAGCCCAGAGAAGAGCATAGTTCTAAAACGCACAGGCACCCCAAAGTTCAGTGCAGCACTATTTACAACAGCCAGGTCATGGAAACAACTTAAATGGCCACCCAAAGACGAATGGATAAAGAAGATGTGGTACCTATATACCGTGGAATATTATACAGCCACGAAAAGGAACTATGTTGGTTCATTTGTACAGGTGTGGATAGATCTAGACACTGTCATACAGAGTGAAGTCAGTCAGAAAGAGAAAATCGGATATCGTATATAAAAGCACATATATTCAACCTAGAGAAACGGTACAGATGAACCAGTGTACAGGACAGAATTGATACACAGATGTGGAGAAGTAACGTATGGCCACCAAGGGGGGAAAGTGGCGGGGTTGGTGGTGGCTGTGTGATGAATTCGGAGAGTGGGATTGACATATATACAGTAATATGTATCAGATGGATAACTAATAAGAACCGCTGTATCAAAAAATGAAGTAAGATTGCAAAGTTCACAAACCAATAAGATCAAAGGAAGAAGTTGTGTCCATGTGAACCAATCATTTACTCCATAGAAAACAAACTCTGAAGGTAGATGGCACTGTCAATAAAAAGGTAGAAAAAGAAGAAAGAAATGACTGAAACAGCAACAAAGAAAACAATATCAAAGATCAAAAAAACAAAAAGCTGGTTCTTTGAGAAGATAAACCATATGGATAAATCCTTAGCCAGATGCATCAAGATAAAGAGGGAGAGGACTGAAATCAATAAAATTAGAAAGGTAAAAGAAGTTACCACGGACAACACAGAAATACAAAACGTTGTAAGAGACTACTGCAATCAACTCTATGCTAACAGAATGGACAATCTGGAAGAAATGGACAAATTCTTAGGAAGGTACGACCTTCCAAGGCTGAAGCAGGAAAAAATCGAAAATATGAACAGACCCAGTACGAGTAATGAACTTGAAACTCTGATTACAAATCGTCCAACAAACAAAAGTCCAGGACCAGATGGCTTCACAGGTTATCTCTATCCAACACGTAGAAAAGAGCTAACACCCACCTTTCTCAAACTCTTCCAAACTATTGGCGTGGAAGGAACACTCTGAAACTCTTCCTGTGAGGCCACCGTCACCCTGTTGGGAAAACCAGACAAAGATAGTAGGAAAGAGAGTTACATCCCGATATCACTGATGAACTCAGATGCAAAGCGGCTCAACAAAATAGCAGCAACAGAATCCAACACCACGTTAAAAGTATCATAACTCACCATCAAGTGGGATTTTTCCCAGGGATGCAAGGATTCTTCAATACACGCAAATCAACGTGATTCCCCCTATTGACAAATCGAAGAGGAAAAAGCATATGATCAAGTCACTGGATGCAGAAAAGCTTGTGACAAATGTCAACACACATTTGTGATATAAAGCCTCCAGGACGTGGGCTTAGAGGGAACCTCACTCAACTCAATCAAGGACGTATACAACAAACCCGCAGCAAACATTTTCAGTGGTGAAGAACTGAAAGCATGTCCTCTAAGATCAGGAACAAGACAAGGACAGCCACTCTCACCACTATCACTCAACGTAGTTTTGGTACTTTTAGCCACGGGAATCAGAGCAGCAAAGGAAAGAAAAGGAAGACAAACTGGAATAGAAGAAGTCACAATGCCACTCGTTGCACATGACATGATTCTATACTTAGAGAATCCTAAAGATGCCACCGTAAAACTAGTAGAGCTAATCCATGGATTTGCAAACGTTGCAGGACACAAAATAAATGCACAGAAATCCCTTGCATTCCTATTCATTAAGGAAGAAAAAAAGAAAGAGAAATTAAAGAAGGACTCCCATATACCCCTGCAAGTAAAGGAATAAAATACCTAGGAATAAACCTACCTAGGGAGACAGAAAACCTTTATACAGAAAAGTATAAGACACTGATGAATGAAACTGAGGATGATACAAACAGATGAAGAGCTATACCATGTTCTTGGATTGGAAGAATCAATATTATGAAAATGACTATACTACCCAAAGCAATCTACATGTTCAGTGCAATCCCTCTCAAATTACCAATGGCAATTTCTTTACAAAACCAGAACAAAAAATCTTAAAATGTGTATGGAGACACAAAACTCCCCGAGTGGCCAAAGAAGTTTGATGGAAAAAAAAAAAAATAGCTGGAAGAATCAGGCTCCGTGACTTCGCACTGTACTACAAAGCTACAGTAAGCAAGACAGCATCAGACTGGCACCAAAACGGAAATATAGATCAATGCAACAGGATAGAAAGCCCAGAGATAAAGCCACACGCCTATGCTCAACTAATCTCTGACAAATGGGGCACAGATACACAATGGAGAAGAGACTGTCTCTTGAATACGTGGTGCTGGGGAAACTGGACAGAGACATGTAAAACAATAAGATTAGAACACTCCCAAACACCGTACACAAAAATTAATACAAATTGGAACACAGACCCAAACTTAAGTCTGGACACTGTAAAACTCGTAGAGGAAAACCTAGGAAGAACGTCGTTGGACATAAAACACTAGAAGATGTTTTGTAATCCTCCTGCTAGAGTCCTGGAAATAAAAACAGAAATATACAAGTGGGACCTCAGTAACCTTAAAAGATTTTGCTAAGCACAGGAAACTATGAGAAAGAAGAACACACAACCCACAGAATGGGAAAAATATTTACATACAAATCAGCGGTCTGAGGATCAATCTCAAAAATATGTAAACAGCACATGCTGCCTTGATATTTAAAAAACCAACAACCCAATCTAAAAATGGGCAGAATTCCTAAACAGACTATTCTCCACAGAAGACATACAGGTGGCCAACAAGCAGATAAAAACCTGCTCAACATCACTAATTATTATAGAGATGCACATCAAAACTACACTGAGGTATCACCTCACACCATTTAGAACGGTCACCATCAGAAAATCAAGAAGAAAAACTGCTGGGCACGGTGTGGAGAAAAGAGAACACACTTGCACTCTTGGTGGGAGTGTAAATTGATAGAGCCACTAGGGAGGGAAGCAAGGAGATTCCTTGAAAAACTGAAAATAGAAATAACATATGACTCAGCCATCGCACACCAGGGCATAAGCCCAGAGAAGAGCATAGTTCTAAAACGCACAGGCACCCCAAAGTTCAGTGCAGCACTATTTACAACAGCCAGGTCATGGAAACAACTTAAATGGCCACCCAAAGACGAATGGATAAAGAAGATGTGGTACCTATATACCGTGGAATATTATACAGCCACGAAAAGGAACTATGTTGGTTCATTTGTACAGGTGTGGATAGATCTAGACACTGTCATACAGAGTGAAGTCAGTCAGAAAGAGAAAATCGGATATCGTATATAAAAGCACATATATTCAACCTAGAGAAACGGTACAGATGAACCAGTGTACAGGACAGAATTGATACACAGATGTGGAGAAGTAACGTATGGCCACCAAGGGGGGAAAGTGGCGGGGTTGGTGGTGGCTGTGTGATGAATTCGGAGAGTGGGATTGACATATATACAGTAATATGTATCAGATGGATAACTAATAAGAACCGCTGTATCAAAAAATGAAGTAAGATTGCAAAGTTCACAAACCAATAAGATCAAAGGAAGAAGTTGTGTCCATGTGAACCAATCATTTACTCCATAGAAAACAAACTCTGAAGGTAGATGGCACTGTCAATAAAAAGGTAGAAAAAGAAGAAAGAAATGACTGAAACAGCAACAAAGAAAACAATATCAAAGATCAAAAAAACAAAAAGCTGGTTCTTTGAGAAGATAAACCATATGGATAAATCCTTAGCCAGATGCATCAAGATAAAGAGGGAGAGGACTGAAATCAATAAAATTAGAAAGGTAAAAGAAGTTACCACGGACAACACAGAAATACAAAACGTTGTAAGAGACTACTGCAATCAACTCTATGCTAACAGAATGGACAATCTGGAAGAAATGGACAAATTCTTAGGAAGGTACGACCTTCCAAGGCTGAAGCAGGAAAAAATCGAAAATATGAACAGACCCAGTACGAGTAATGAACTTGAAACTCTGATTACAAATCGTCCAACAAACAAAAGTCCAGGACCAGATGGCTTCACAGGTTATCTCTATCCAACACGTAGAAAAGAGCTAACACCCACCTTTCTCAAACTCTTCCAAACTATTGGCGTGGAAGGAACACTCTGAAACTCTTCCTGTGAGGCCACCGTCACCCTGTTGGGAAAACCAGACAAAGATAGTAGGAAAGAGAGTTACATCCCGATATCACTGATGAACTCAGATGCAAAGCGGCTCAACAAAATAGCAGCAACAGAATCCAACACCACGTTAAAAGTATCATAACTCACCATCAAGTGGGATTTTTCCCAGGGATGCAAGGATTCTTCAATACACGCAAATCAACGTGATTCCCCCTATTGACAAATTGAAGAGGAAAAAGCATATGATCAAGTCACTGGATGCAGAAAAGCTTGTGACAAATGTCAACACACATTTGTGATATAAAGCCTCCAGGACGTGGGCTTAGAGGGAACCTCACTCAACTCAATCAAGGACGTATACAACAAACCCGCAGCAAACATTTTCAGTGGTGAAGAACTGAAAGCATGTCCTCTAAGATCAGGAACAAGACAAGGACAGCCACTCTCACCACTATCACTCAACGTAGTTTTGGTACTTTTAGCCACGGGAATCAGAGCAGCAAAGGAAAGAAAAGGAAGACAAACTGGAATAGAAGAAGTCACAATGCCACTCTTTGCACATGACATGATTCTATACTTAGAGAATCCTAAAGATGCCACCGTAAAACTAGTAGAGCTAATCCATGGATTTGCAAACGTTGCAGGACACAAAATAAATGCACAGAAATCCCTTGCATTCCTATTCATTAAGGAAGAAAAAAAGAAAGAGAAATTAAAGAAGGACTCCCATATACCCCTGCAAGTAAAGGAATAAAATACCTAGGAATAAACCTACCTAGGGAGACAGAAAACCTGTATACAGAAAAGTATAAGACACTGATGAATGAAACTGAGGATGATACAAACAGATGAAGAGCTATACCATGTACTTGGATAGGAAGAATCAATATTATGAGAATGACTATACTACCCAAAGCAATCTACATATTCAGTGCAATCCCTCTCAAATTACCAATGGCAATTTTTTTACAAAACTAGAACAAAAAATCTTAAAATGTGTATGGAGACACAAAACTCCCCGAGTGGCCAAAGCAGTTTGATGAAAAAAGAAAAAGGAGCTGGAGGAATCAGGCTCTGTGACTTCGCACTGTACTACAAAGCTACAGTAAGCAAGACAGCATCAGACTTGCACCAAAACGGAAATATAGATCAATGCAACAGGATAGAAAGCCCAGAGATAAAGCCACACGCCTATGCTCAACTAATCTCTGACAAAGGGGGCACAGATACACAATGGAGAAGAGACCGTCTCTTGAATACGAGGTGCTGGGGAAACTGGACAGAGACATGTAAAACAATAAGATTAGAACACTCCCAAACACCGTACACAAAAATTAATACAAATTGGAACAGAGACCCAAACTTAAGTCTGGACACTCTAAAACTCGTAGAGGAAAACCTAGGAAGAACGTCGTTGGACATAAAACACTAGAAGATCTTTTGTAATCCTCCTGCTAGAGTCCTGGAAATAAAAACAGAAATATACAAGTGGGACCTCAGTAACCTTAAAAGATTTTGCTAAGCACAGGAAACTATGAGAAAGAAGAACACACAACCCACAGAATGGGAAAAATATTTACATACAAATCAGCGGTCTGAGGATCAATCTCAAAAATATGTAAACAGCACATGCTGCTTGATATTTAAAAAACCAACAACCCAATCTAAAAATGGGCAAAAGTCCTAAACAGACTATTCTCCACAGAAGACATACAGGTGGCCAACAAGCAGATAAAAACCTGCTCAACATCACTAATTATTATAGAGATGCACATCAAAACTACACTGAGGTATCACCTCACACCATTTAGAACGGTCACCATCAGAAAATCAAGAAGAAAAACTGCTGGGCACGGTGTGGAGAAAAGAGAACACACTTGCACTCTTGGTGGGAGTGTAAATTGATAGAGCCACTAGGGAGGGAAGCAAGGAGATTCCTTGAAAAACTGAAAATAGAAATAACATATGACTCAGCCATCGCACACCAGGGCATAAGCCCAGAGAAGAGCATAGTTCTAAAACGCACAGGCACCCCAAAGTTCAGTGCAGCACTATTTACAACAGCCAGGTCATGGAAACAACTTAAATGGCCACCCAAAGACGAATGGATAAAGAAGATGTGGTACCTATATACCGTGGAATATTATACAGCCACGAAAAGGAACTATGTTGGTTCATTTGTACAGGTGTGGATAGATCTAGACACTGTCATACAGAGTGAAGTCAGTCAGAAAGAGAAAATCGGAGATCGTATATAAAAGCACATATATTCAACCTAGAGAAACGGTACAGATGAACCAGTGTACAGGACAGAATTGATACACAGATGTGGAGAAGTAACGTATGGCCACCAAGGGGGGAAAGTGGCGGGGTTGGTGGTGGCTGTGTGATGAATTCGGAGAGTGGGATTGACATATATACAGTAATATGTATCAGATGGATAACTAATAAGAACCGCTGTATCAAAAAATGAAGTAAGATTGCAAAGTTCACAAACCAATAAGATCAAAGGAAGAAGTTGTGTCCATGTGAACCAATCATTTACTCCATAGAAAACAAACTCTGAAGGTAGATGGCACTGTCAATAAAAAGGTAGAAAAAGAAGAAAGAAATGACTGAAACAGCAACAAAGAAAACAATATCAAAGATCAAAAAAACAAAAAGCTGGTTCTTTGAGAAGATAAACCATATGGATAAATCCTTAGCCAGATGCATCAAGATAAAGAGGGAGAGGACTGAAATCAATAAAATTAGAAAGGTAAAAGAAGTTACCACGGACAACACAGAAATACAAAACGTTGTAAGAGACTACTGCAATCAACTCTATGCTAACAGAATGGACAATCTGGAAGAAATGGACAAATTCTTAGGAAGGTACGACCTTCCAAGGCTGAAGCAGGAAAAAATCGAAAATATGAACAGACCCAGTACGAGTAATGAACTTGAAACTCTGATTACAAATCGTCCAACAAACAAAAGTCCAGGACCAGATGGCTTCACAGGTTATCTCTATCCAACACGTAGAAAAGAGCTAACACCCACCTTTCTCAAACTCTTCCAAACTATTGGCGTGGAAGGAACACTCTGAAACTCTTCCTGTGAGGCCACCGTCACCCTGTTGGGAAAACCAGACAAAGATAGTAGGAAAGAGAGTTACATCCCGATATCACTGATGAACTCAGATGCAAAGCGGCTCAACAAAATAGCAGCAACAGAATCCAACACCACGTTAAAAGTATCATAACTCACCATCAAGTGGGATTTTTCCCAGGGATGCAAGGATTCTTCAATACACGCAAATCAACGTGATTCCCCCTATTGACAAATTGAAGAGGAAAAAGCATATGATCAAGTCACTGGATGCAGAAAAGCTTGTGACAAATGTCAACACACATTTGTGATATAAAGCCTCCAGGACGTGGGCTTAGAGGGAACCTCACTCAACTCAATCAAGGACGT